>NW_026970458.1:0-256179 GCF_028390025.1 Pseudophryne corroboree
CAATTTATCAGTGAATGATCGCAGTTTGAGCTGTTACATTTTACTGAACCACCTATCCCTCCACACTCACTACCTGTCCTCAGGATACATTTACCATCCCGGCAGACGGTATACCGGCGGTCATTTGACCGATGTTGGAATCCTGACACCACTTGGGAGACTGGTGCCGGCACACAGACAGCCAACATCCCGAAGGCGAGTATTGGAGGGAGGGTTAGGACCGGGGGAGGGGGTGTTAGGGAAGGCACTAGGAGGGGGGGGGGGGTTAGTCCTAGCTGCCACCCCCTGAGGGTTAGCCCTATCCGCCACCCCCCCAGAGGGTTAGGATTAGGATTAGGTATCATGTGACTGCTGGAATCCCGAGCGCCGGATGCCATACCCAACCCCCTTTACTTTTTCAGGCATTTCTATCTCTCCTCTCTCTATGGTGTTCCGATTGCCCACTTTCCCTTGTGCTTTTCTCTCTCTCTCCTTTGTTTAGAGCATCAGTTTCTGTAGTCCACTTTATCCTTATTTTTTCCAGTGTTTCACTATCTCTCTGATGTAATGAGGATGTATGGTCTAGAGGGATCAGTAATGCATTGTACTGTATAGAGGCGTCAGGGATGTAGCGTAGGGTATAGAGGCGTCAGGGTTGTAGCGTAGGTTATAGAGGCATCAGGAATGTAGCGTAGGGAATAGAGGCATCAGGGATGTAGCGTAGGGTATAGAGGCGTCAGGGATGTAGCATAGGGAATAGAGGCATCAGGGATGTAGCGTAGGGAATAGAGGCGTCAGGGATTTAGCTTAGGGAATATAGGCATCAGGGATGTACTAGCAGGTATATAGAGGTCAGTGTACTGTATAGAGGGGTCAGTAATGCAGTGATGGTTATAGAAAGGTCAGTGATGTAGTGTAGGGTATAGAGGGGTCAGTTATGTAGTGTGGGGTAAAGAGGGGTCAGTAAAGATACTAAGCTGAAGTACTTAGAACACTTCTTGAATTAAGACACAACCTGCAAGAAAAAGTATGCAATATGGGTGAAAAGGCAAATGTCAGAGGTCTGATACAAGTGACCAGCTCCACACCTTGCACCACATAGCGTTATGTTAAACTGGGATATGTTCTTTTTTGGTGTGTGTGTGTGTGTGTGTGTGTGTGTGTATGTGTGTGTGTGGGGGGGGGGGTGCCAAAGGAAATTTTTGCCATTGGCTCCTTTGGTCTAGAACCAGCCCTGATCACAAAATATTTTTGTCTGAGCAGACTGGACACTGATCAGCGTTGGCTCATTCTCAGCCCCCCGCCCAGCCTCTGCTGCCAACAGACTGCTATTAGCTAGTTAACCTTCTGCCTTCCCTATCTATGACACAGACTGCTGCTAATGCTACCAGAATGTTCCCAGTGGCTTCACACCAACAGTGAATCCCAGCCGATGATGTAGGGCAGCGTGTGGGGGAGGGGGTCAGTTGCTGTGGCTCCAACATGGTAACCGCCAATGGACTGCAATGCTTTATCGAAAGGGGGGGCGCCAGTCCCTTACTTTGCCAGGGGCGCTTGGACCCCTAGCTACACCTCTGTTGACCCTAACCGATACCCCTAAACTAACCATAATTCCTGCAGTAAAAATCCATGTTTCTATGTATATAGGGGGTCATTCCGAGTTGATCGCTTGCTGCCGTTGTTCGCTGCGTAGCAATCAGTTGAAAAAAAATGGCTAATCTGTGCATGCGCATGCTCCGTAATGTGCATGCGCATCGTACGGGTACAAAGTCCATTGTGGTTTTGCACTAGTTCTAGCGATTATTCCAATCACAGAACAGGCCACAAGGAGATTGACAGAAAGAGGGCGTTTCTGGGTGTCAACTGACCGTTTTCAGGGAGTGCTTGGAAAAATGCAGGCGTGGCAGAAGAAATGCAGACGTGGCTGGGCATTCGCTGGATGGGTGTGTGACATCAAAAGCCGTCCCTCGGTTGTTAGAATCAACGCACACGAAGTGTAACTACAGTGCTGGTCTTATTTTGAAACGATTTTGCAGGCGCTCTGCTGCTCAAGTGTTCGCACTTCTCCAAAGTGAATATACACTCTCCAGTGGGCAGCGACAATGCGTTTGCATGGCTGCTAAAAACTGCTAGCGAGCAATCAACTCAGAATGACCCCCATAGTGTATTGCAAGAAAATATCTGTAAATCCAATGGTACCGTAAGTGCGGTATATACTCGCACTTCTTTGCGGGGTGAGAACATCTCCCCTAAGTGAAGTCAGCCCTATGAATAGAGTTTGTGTGATCCCTGTGCAGCAGTCACAGAAAGGGTTCATCTCTGCAGTTTGTCACTCAAATTACATTGCTGCATTTTTTCTAGAAGTGGATCTGAGAGCTGTTACCCGCAGACCAGCTACAATAATTATCCTGGGTACTCACTAGACCAGTGGTTCTCAAACTGCACCCTGGGGTGCCTCAGGACACTTGCAGGGGTGCCTTGGATTGGTGGTCCAGGACCAATTCAAAATATTTATAGTTAGTGTTATAGGCAAAACCAGTGCTGTTGGCTGGCAATCATAACATATGTGCACAAGCAGAAGCAAATCCTGTCCCCTACCAAAGGGCCAGTGCTAGGGTGTTTGGCGCCTCCCTGCAAACTATTAATTTGGGCCCTCTCTCCAATACTTAATAAAGGGACAGTGCGCTCCTTAAAAAAAGAAGGTGTGGTATCACTAGGAAGGGGCATGGCCACACAATAGCACCCCAAATCAAAATACGCCACACAGTAGCACTATCTTATTGTCATTACACCGCATGTAATAATAATAATAATAATAATAATAATACCCACAGTCGCAGTGCCCTTTATACACATAACCACCATATCAGTGCAGCTTACACACATAATGCCAACAGTAGCAGTGCCCCTTCTACACATGCCCACGGTGGCAATCCTTTACATGGCAAATATCAACCTGGTTTTGCCATGTAAAGGATTGCCACTTTAAAAAACAAACAATAAAAAAAAAAAAAAACAGGAAAAAACACAAAATCTCTCACTTTCTGATTCTCACACCCTATTACATTCCTCCCTATATATTTAAATGTTTCTATTACTGTATGTTCCCTCTTCCCTTCTCCAAACTATACACATCAACATTTTTTTGTATTTCCAGGTAAGTTTTGTGATGTAGGCCATGCACAATTTTAGTTGCCCTAATGTATTTACAGCCTTCTGGAGATATGGCTTCTGGAACTGAACACAGGATTCTAAATGTGGCTGTACCAAGGACCTATACAGTGGCATTACAGGTTGAGTATCCCTTATCCAAAATGCTTGGGACCAGAGGAATTTTGGATATCGGATTTTTCTGTATTTTGGAATAATTGCATACCATAACGAGATATTATGGTGATGGGACCTAAATCTAAGCACAGAAGGTATTTATGTTTCATATACACCTTATACACACAGCCTGAAGGTCATTTTAGCCAATATTTTTTATAACTTTGTGCATTAAACAAAGTGTGTGTACATTCACAGAATTCATTCATGTGTCATATACACCTTATACACACAGTCTGAAGTTCATTTAATACAATATTTTTAATAACTTTGAGTATTAAACAAAGTTTGTGTACACTGAGCCATCAAAAAACAAAGGTTTCACTATCTCAGTCTCACTCAAAAAAGTCCGTATTTCGGAATATTCCGTATTTCGGAATATTTGGATATGGGATACTCAACCTGTATTACTTTTTTCTGCTACTGGTTCTTTAACCTATGCAAACAAGCATCTGACTTGCCTTTCCTATTGCTTTGTTACATTGCTCACCTGAAATAGTAATACTTAGATAGCTTTCCTCTTGCCATTATAATGCCCTTAATATTATAGTTAGCCTTTGCATTTTTGAGACGTGTATGATTTTGCATTTTTTGGCATTAAATGTTGCCATGTTCTTGACCATTCCTCTAGTCCAGGGGCAGAACTGCCAGAGACAACGGAGTCAGTTGCCGCCGGGCTCCAGCCCTGAAGGGGCTCCAGCCCTAAAGGGGCTTCCTCCATTGCCCCCCGGCTGTTACGTGCCCTTCCTACTAAATAGACAAAGGCGCTACCAGCAGGGTCTCGCAGTTTGTACATTCCATGCCGTAACACCCTTCTTTCCACCTTTTTCAAGACCCAGCCCAGCAGCCTCGCCGCTGCCACCACCGCTAGCTGCAGCACTGCCAGCGGTGGGGTGCCCCTGCTTCTTCTCACACCACAGATAGCTGGGCAGCACTGCAACTGCCTGCCTGATTGCTCCGCCCCCTTCCGGCTCCCAAGCACCTCTGCTGCCCAGTGATCCAGGAGCCTGCTGCTAGGAAGAAGTGGCCGAGCTTCAGCAAGCGAGTCTGGACACTGGCGGAGGAAGCCATGATAACCAGATAATGGGGAGTGGAGAGCCAGTTCCAAGGTAATACTTTATACAGCTGGTTGAGATCCTGGTCGGTGGATATGGATTCCAAGAAAACCCTGGAGGTGCTTCCTTTCAAGGGAGACACTCTCTTTGGAGAAGACCTCAATAAGATTGTAGCTGATCTGGCTACTGCTAAAACAGCTTGCCTACCTCGTATGACTCCTACCACGCAGAAGGCTAAAAGTACTTTCCCTTGGCCCTTTCATCCCTCAGGTAAAGCGTACCCAAGGTCAGGCATACCCAAAGCAAGCTCATGCTTCCATACCTGCCAAGCCCAGACTGAAGCAAGCCTGGGCTGCCCATCAGCCTGCTTCCAAAACGGACAAGCCTGCCGCATGACGGTGCAGGCCTCCCTCTGGGGGATCCCAGGGTGGGGGGCCCGACTTCTAGGTTTGGCATAGAAAGGTATAATTCTAAGCTAGAGAATTCTGTTTGGAGCTCACCTTGTACTTTGTGAAGAAATAATCAGCATTGTGGCTGAGCAGATACATGTAGTGTGTGGCTGCAAACTGCATGGATCTGCTGCGTTGTAATGCTGATACTTTTTTTTTGCAAAGTACCAATAGCTTCATATAATGTTCACAATTTTTATGCAGGATCAAATAGCTCAATAGGTAGGGTGTTTGATTAGAATTCAACAGGTTATAGGTTTGAATCCTGGGTATGGTAGTTTGAGATGTGTTATTTAATAAAGTATGTTGTTCTGACTGCTGGGATATCATACTAAATAAATGGAGTTGATCAATTTTTTTTTTATTTTTTTTTTAAACTAGGGACAATTTCCAGATACTTTTCTTTATAACTGAGATTGCCCCCTGGAACTTCACATCAGTTGACAACTATGCATGAGTGGGCAGTGCTTGCTCTGGATCTGCCCACCCATTTATGTGCCGTCATAAAAGAAAGCACAACTGACAGTTATCCTGGGCGTACACTACACAATTATCTGTCAGGCTATCTATCCAGTCTGGATGGATGGAATGAAAATCTGGTAATGTATAGTAGCAAATGTCAATTAACCATTTGCTCCCAAACACTAGAAAAGTGGTCAAAAATGGTCATTACACAAATTGGTTAAACCCAAAATTTAACCAATTTGTTTAGGGGACCATGTTTGTCCATTTTCTAGTGTTTGAGAGTAAATCGTTGATGGTCATTTGCTCACATAGATAACCGGATTTCTATTCCAACCAGCCAGTGTTGGAGATATGGTCTGCCAGATTACATAATGCATACCAGAGCCATAACTAGACTTTTTGGTGCCCTGTGACAGAGAATTATATGCCCCCCCCCCTCCCCTCCCCATTTTTGCAATATGGACAAAAGGCGCATGCCTTGTGGGGAAGGGGCATAACAAGATTGGTCTCAGAGAAAGCACATGAGATATGAAGATATATCTAGTATACTTGACACTCAATGGTTTGTGGTATTGCCGGGGTGCCCTCCTTAAATGCATATACAGTCACACATGGCGTGTTTGTGCAAATGGCATATCAGCAGTCAGCACTAACTGGTGACATGCCATTTGTACAAGTAAGCCATGTGTGACTAATATATAAACATACTTTATTAAATAACACCTCAAACTATCATACCCAGGATTCAAATCTATAACCTGTTGAATTCTAATCAAACACCCTACCCATTGAGCTACTTGATCCTGCATCTATTCTAACCTCCAAAAACAGATTCGGTTGCATTTTCCAGCGTGTTTTGTTTGCGCCTTTGCAAATGTCTTACATCGACAAACTTATTTAGTACTATTTTGCAAATAGGGTTACATTGTCGCAACATTGTGTTCCCTAATTGCTTGATTTTTTAAATGCAACAATTGATAAAGACACCTGATAATTGCTCTGTGGAGTGTTATTTTGTGTCTACTTCTTATCTACATTTAATTCCCTACCTCTAATCAAGGCATTTTTAAATGCTGGGGGCTGCCAGGACGTGAGGCCTACCTAGACTTTAGATCGGAATTTGAATGTACTTGTGAACTAACTTAATTTCCTACTTCTAAATTCATTCCTAAATTCACTACTTACATTAATCCTGTAGTTGGGCATTTTGAGCCTTCAATTGTGGGTATTGTTTTGTGTCCAGACCAGCAGCTGGTGGTGTGCATTTGCTGGAAAGGCATCGAAGACCTCCGATATGCTGCATCTCCCGATGTGTGTCTCCCTCAAGTGGCTGTCAGCAAATGCATGCTAGACACCCCATTCCAAGCTGATTGTGACATCACAGAACATGCATCATAGAACAGGCATGCTAGAATATGGGTCTTCAACCTGCGACCCTCCAGCTGCTGTGGAACTACATATACCAGCATGCCCTGCCTCAGTTTTAGCATACCTTAATAGCAAAACTGTGGCAGGGCATGCTGGGATGTGTAGTTTCACAGCAGCTGGAGGGCCACAGGATGAAGACCCATGTGCTAGAGCCAAGCCGCAGGTACATTGAATGCTAGCAAGCTGAATGTTTAAATCCTTTTTGTTCCGCAGCATTCCAATGCGGAAGATTCCATGGAACCAGAGATTATTCCATTGAGAAGGACATGCTGCCTGGATGACTGCACTGTGCAAATTAAATCACGGAGCCAGTTGGCTTGTGGGTGGCTCTGGTGACTGGGTGGTTGGGTGGGCGGTGTGTCAGAGGTGGAGCACATGCAAATGAATGTGTATCATCCTGCTAGTGAGAGTGAAAACTCATGCAGGAGTGTGCCTGCTTGTCAGTGGGTTATGCACCTTGCCAGGCGTCAAATCTACATGGAGCAGCTGGAGGGGACAAGAGCAGGTTTGCAAAATATAGATAGAAGAGCATATATGCTGGCGCATTCTCCATGATTGTGTCAGCTTATGTTTTGGTGCACTGCACTTTCCTCCACTAAGTTTTAGCCATTTTGGTTAAACGCAAGTGTAGTTGCTTCTCGCCCTTTTGGCTGTGATCTTGTATCGTGGTTGAAGAGTCTGCTGGAGGGATTGTTTTCTTCATTGACGAGAGACTGAAGATATTACAGGATGGAAGGCTTGGGAAGACTATCTGTTTTTCAGTTGTGGAAGAGTTGAAAGACAGCTTTTCCTTGCCAATATCTCTCTTTTGCAAAGAGCTACGCATTGGAAAATTCAGGGCTATACTGTGTAGATGAAGCACTAACCGGAGGCTTTAAAATTTTCATTCTAGTTTCCTTCGTTTGGGAGAAAAATGCAAAGGTACAAGACAGCTTTTCCTTGCCAATATCTCTCTTTTGCAAAGAGCTGCACATTGGAAAATTCAGGGCTATGCCGTGTAGATGATGGCCTAACAGGAGGCTTTAAAATTTTCTTTCTAGTGTCCTTCGTTTGGGAGAAAAATGCAAAGGTACAAGACAGCTTTTCCTTGCCAATATCTCTCTTTTGCAAAGAGCTACGCATTGGAAAATTCAGGGCTATGCCGTGTAGATGATGGCCTAACAGGAGGCTTTAAAATTTTCTTTCTAGTGTCCTTCGTTTGGGAGAAAAATGCAAAGGTACAAGACAGCTTTTCCTTGCCAATATCTCTCTTTTGCAAAGAGCTACGCATTGGAAAATTCAGGGCTATACCGTGTAGATGAAGCACTAACAGGAGGCTTTAAAATTTTCATTCTAGTGTCCTTCGTTTGGGAGAAAAATGCAAAGGTAGCTTGTGCCATCGCCACTCTGCTCCTTGTGCCACCTTGGCGGTTTACATGAGCCACTGCGGTGACGTTGTCTGACTGGATCAGAACCGGTTGGTCGCAAAGTAAGGTCTCCGCTTGACGTAGGGCATTGTATATGGCCCCTAGTTTCAGGATGTTGATGTGAAGACAAGTCTCTTGACTTGACCAAAGACCTTGGAAATTTCTTCCCTGTGTGACTGCTCCCCAACCTTGGAGGCTTGCATCTGTGGTCACCAGGATCCAGTCCTGAATGCCGAATCTGCGTCACTCGAGAAGGTGAGCACTCTGCAGCCACCACAGGAGTGATACCCTGACCCTGGGGGACAGGGTGATCAACCAATGCATCTGTAAATGTGACCCAGACCACTTGTCCAGTAGGTCCCATTGGAAAGTCCTCGCATGGAACCTGCCGAATGGAATGGCTTTGTATGATGCCACCATCTTTCCCAGGACTCGAGTGCAGTGATGCACTGACACAAGTTTTGGTTTCAATAGGTTCCTGACAAGAGTCATGAGTTCCTGGGCCTTTTCTATCGGGAGATAAACCCTCTTCTGGTCTGTGTCCAGAATCATGCCCAAGAAAGACAGACGAGTCGTAGGAACCAACTGTGACTTTGGGATATTGAAAATCCAGCCGTGTTGCTGTAACACTTTCAGTGAAAGTGATACGCTGTTCAGCAACGGCTCTCTTGATCTCGCTTTTATGAGATCGCTCAAGTACGGGATAATTGTGACACATTGCTTGCGCAGGAGAACCATCATTTCCACCATTACCTTGGTGAAAATTCTCTGGGCCGTGGAGAGACCAAACAGCAACGTCTGAAATTGGCAATGACAGTCCTGTACCGCAAATCTGAGGTACGACTGATGAGATGGATAAATTTGGACATGAAGGTTTGCATCCTGTACACAAATGCGGACAACAGGTGTCAAGCCGTGTGTTGCCTTTGTCAAGCTGTAATAAGTAGGGGTAAGGACGTTAACCACCTCAGAACATCCTCCCTTATACGTCACCTGCAGCGCATTAATCATAAGTCAGTGACAAGTTCAAAAACTTTGGATGACAGCGGAAGCAGTCCACTGACCACTAAATCCCTTCCTCTTGTAACCAAGCTCCTGCAAACCACACCACCAACTCCCTCAGTGTCAATTTCCTCCTTAGACAGGAGAGCCAATAGTCCTGCAGGCCATGTCACTGGCAAGTCTGACGAGTCCTCTCCTGCCTGGGATTCCTCCGATGCATCCTTGAGTGTAACGCCTACTGCTGCTGGCGCTGCTGTTGTTGCTGCTGGGAGTCGATCGTCATCCCAGAGGGGAAGTCGGAAGACCACTTGTACTACTTCCAGTAGGCAATTGACTGTCCAGCAGTCCTTTGCGAGGAAGATGAAATATCACAGCAGTCATCCTGCTGCAAAGCGGATAACTCAGGTCTTGTCAGCCTGGGTGGTGAGAAACGTGGTTCCGGTATCCATCGTTAATTCAGAGGCAACTAGAGACTTGATTGAGGTACTGTGTCCCCGGTACCAAATGCCATCTAGGTTCCATTTCTCTAGGCAGGCGATACCGAAAATGTACACGCTTCTCCCAGGGCAAGGCTCACCCATTGCACTCTGGGTGTGCTGCTCCTGCGATTTCCCCAAATGTGGGACACTTGACTGCATAATTTGTGTTTCCTCTGGTCGGCTCTCGTATAATTCAGATCTCTTTGTCTCAGGTCTCTCTCCAGCCTAGTTTGCTGTCTGTTTCCACTTCTCTTTTCTTCAGCCGCTCCCTTCTATGCCCTTGCGCACTATCCTGACTTCTCCCGTCTGCTTACTTTGTGCCTTCCAACGCACAATGCGAACTACAGGTAGTGCTGCAGGGCCCACACCCTTTTAGTTGCCTTACAGAGCAGCTCTGGAGCTGTTACAGTGCCCAGCTGCTGCAAGAAATCAGCTGGAATGCTTCAGGTGCTGGGGCATAGCCAACATGAGCCCCACACCGAAGGAGGGTGGAGGTGTTTAATGCGAATTAGGGGTCATCCAAGGGCCGCAAAAGGCCGCCATGCCCTGCACATCCCTTTTTTCTTTTCATATGCAGACGAGGGTTGAAGCCAACTTTGACCCACTGCTTGGATGGCATCACCATATGCAAATCCATCTGCTGCAGGCCTTCCCCCAGGAATGCTAGCACTAGTTGTTGCATTTGGTTTGTTGTTTGGGGGTGCTTCAGTATTAGGCAGCCTTCTGCCCTCCCATGTTCATCTGAAAATATGTGTTCTCCCTGCAGTTGTTGTCCCCAGATGAGAGTTCCCTTGTGCTGCCTCAGTTGAATCGCCTTTACTTGACAGAGATGTGCCTGAGCAGCGGCCCTCCCCAGCCCTATCCCAAATCATACTTATTTTGCATAGGAGATATCATGGTCATGAAGATTGTTCTCCCAGGGTGAGGTTCATTCATTGCATTCTGGGTATGATGACCCCTGTGATTTCCCCAAATGTGGGAAACTCGACTGCATTATTTGTGGTAGTGGGGGACTGTGTTGTGCTTTCCTCTGGTCAGCTCTGGTAAAAGTCAGATTTCTTTGTCTCAGATCTTCCTCTAGCCTTGTTCTTCTTTCGAGAGTTCCCTTGTGCTGCCTCAGTTGGATCTCCTTCACTTGACAGGGGGGTGCCCGAGCAGCGACCCTCCCCAGCTCTAGCCCAACTCCTACTTACCTGCCAGGTGAGATACTATGATCATGTAGGTGCTTCTCCCAGGGCAAGCCTCACCCATTGCACTCTGGGTGTGCTGCCCCTTTGATTTCCCCAAATGTGGGAAACTTGACTGCATAATTTGTGTTTCCCCTGGTCGGCTCTCATATAATTCAGATCTCTTTGTCTCAGGTCTCTCTTCAGCCTAGTTTGCTGTCTGTTTCCACTTCTCTTTTCTTGAGCCGCTCCCTTCTATGCCCTTGCGCACTATCCTGACTTCTCCCATCTGCTTACTTTGTGCCTTCCAACGCACAATGCAAACTACAGGTAGTGCTGCAGGGCCCACACCCTTTTACTTGCCTTACAGAGCAGCTCTGGAGCTGTTACAGTGCCCAGCTGCTGCAAGAAATCAGCTTGAATGCTTCAGGGGCTGGGGCATAGCCAACATGAGCCCCACACCGAAGGAGGGTAGAGGTGTTTAATGCGAACTAGGGGTCATCCAAGCGCCGCAAAAGGCCGCCATGCCCTGCACGCCCCTTTTCTCTTTTCATATGCAGATGAGGGTTGAAGCCAACTTTGACCCACTGCTTGGATGACATCACCATATGCAAATCCATCTGCTGCAGGCCTTCCCCCAGGAATGCTTGTACTAGTAGTTGCATTTGGTTTGTTGTTTGGGGGTGCTTCAGTATTAGGCAGCCTTCTGCCCTCCCATGTTCATCTGAAAATATGTGTTCTCCCTGCAGTTGTTGTCCCCAGATGAGAGTTCCCTTGTGCTGCCTCAGTTGAATCTCCTTTACTTGACAGAGATGTGCCTGAGCAGCGGCCCTCCCCAGCCCTATCCCAAATCATACTTATTTTGCATAGGAGATACCATGGTCATGAAGATTGTTCTCCCAGGGTGAGGTTCATTCATTGCATTCTGGGTATGCTGACCCCTGTGATTTCCCCAAATGTGGGAAACTCTACTGCATTATTTGTGGTAGAGGGGGACTGTGTTTGTGCTTTCCTCTGGTCAGCTCTGGTAAAAGTCAGATTTCTTTGTCTCAGATCTTCCTCTAGCCTTGTTCCTCTTTCGAGAGTTCCCTTGTGCTGCCTCAGTTGGATCTCCTTCACTTGACAGGGGGGTGCCCGAGCAGCGACCCTCCCCAGCTCTAGCCCAACTCTTACTTACCTGCCAGGTGAGATACTATGATCATGAAGGTGCTTCTCCCAGGGCAAGGCTCACCCATTGCACTCTGGGTGTGCTGCTCCTGCAATTTCCCCAAATGTGGGACACTTGACTGCATAATTTGTGTTTCCCCTTGTCGGCTCTCGTATAATTCAGATCTCTTTGTCTCAGGTCTCTCTCCAGCCTAGTTTGCTGTCTGTTTCCACTTCTCTTTTCTTGAGCCGCTCCCTTCTATGCCCTTGCGCACTATCCTGACTTCTCCCGTCTGCTTACTTTGTGCCTTCCAATGCACAATGCAAACTACAGGTAGTGCTGCAGGGCCCACACCCTTTTACTTGCCTTACAGAGCAGCTCTGGAGCTGTTACAGTGCCCAGCTGCTGCAAGAAATCAGCTTGAATGCTTCAGGGGCTGGGGCATAGCCAACATGAGCCCCACACCGAAGGAGGGTGGAGGTGTTTAATGCGAACTAGGGGTCATCCAAGCGCCGCAAAAGGCCGCCATGCCCTGCACGCCCCTTTTCTCTTTTCATATGCAGAAGAGGGTTGAAGCCAACTTTGACCCACTGCTTGGATGGCATTACCATATGCAAATCAATCTGCTGCAGGCCTTCCCCCAGGAATGCTTGCACTAGTTGTTGCATTTGGTTTGTTGTTTGGGGGTGCTTCAGTATTAGGCAGCCTTCTGCCCTCCCATGTTCATCTGAAAATATGTGTTCTCCCTGCAGTTGTTGTCCCCAGATGAGAGTTCCCTTGTGCTGCCTCAGTTGAATCTCCTTTACTTGACAGAGATGTGCCTGAGCAGCGGCCCTCCCCAGCCCTATCCCAAATCATACTTATTTTGCATAGGAGATACCATGGTCATGAAGATTGTTCTCCCAGGGTGAGGTTCATTCATTGCATTCTGGGTATGCTGACCCCTGTGATTTCCCCAAATGTGGGAAACTCGACTGCATTATTTGTGGTAGTGGGGGACTGTGTTTGTGCTTTCCTCTGGTCAGCTCTGGTAAAAGTCAGATTTCTTTGTCTCAGATCTTCCTCTAGCCTTGTTCTTCTTTCGAGAGTTCCCTTGTGCTGCCTCAGTTGGATCTCCTTCACTTGACAGGGGGGTGCACGAGCAGCGACCCTCCCCAGCTCTAGCCCAACTCCTATTTACCTGCCAGGTGAGATACTATGATCAGGAAGGTGCTTCTCCCAGGGCAAGGCTCACCCATTGCACTCTGGGTGTGCTGCTCCTGCGATTTCCCCAAATGTGGGACACTTGACTGCATAATTTGTGTTTCCTCTGGTCGGCTCTCATATAATTTAGATCTCTTTGTCTCAGGTCTTTCTCCAGCCTAGTTTGCTGTCTGTTTCCACTTCTCTTTTCTTGAGCCGCTCCCTTCTATGCCCTTGCGCACTATCCTGACCTCTCCTGTCTGCTTACTTTGTGCCTTCCAACGCACAATGCATACTACAGGTAGTGCTGCAGGGCCCACACCCTTTTACATGCTTTACAGAGCAACTCTGGAGCTGTTACAGTGCCCAGCTGCTGCAAGAAATCATCTTGAATGCTTCAGGGGCTGGGGCATAGCCAACATGAGCCCCACACCGAAGGAGGGTTCATCCAAGCGCCACAAAAGGACGCCATGCCCTGCACATCCCTTTTTTCTTTTCATATGCAGACGAGGGTTGAAGCCAACTTTGACCCACTGCTTGGATGACATCACCATATGCAAATCCATCTGCTGCAGGCCTTCCCCCAGGAATGCTTGCACTAGTTGTTGCATTTGGTTTGTTGTTTGGGGGTGCTTCAGTATTAGGCAGCCTTCTGCCCTCCCATGTTCATCTGAAAATATGTGTTCTCCCTGCAGTTGTTGTCCCCAGATGAGAGTTCCCTTGTGCTGCCTCAGTTGAATCTCCTTTACTTGACAGAGATGTGCCTGAGCAGCGGCCCTCCCCAGCCCTATCCCAAATCATACTTATTTTGCATAGGAGATACCATGGTCATGAAGATTGTTCTCCCAGGGTGAGGTTCATTCATTGCATTCTGGGTATGCTGACCCCTGTGATTTCCCCAAATGTGGGAAACTCGACTGCATTATTTGTGGTAGTGGGGGACTGTGTTTGTGCTTTCTTCTGGTCAACTCTGGTAAAAGTCAGATTTCTTTGTCTCAGATCTTCCTCTAGCCTTGTTCTTCTTTCGAGAGTTCCCTTGTGCTGCCTCAGTTGGATCTCCTTCACTTGACAGGGGGGTGCCCGAGCAGCGACCCTCCCCAGCTCTAGCCCAACTCCTACTTACCTGCCAGGTGAGATACTATGATCAGGAAGGTGCTTCTCCCAGGGCAAAGCTCACCCATTGCACTCTGGGTGTGCTGCTCCTGCGATTTCCCCAAATGTGGGACACTTGACTGCATAATTTGTGTTTCCTCTGGTCGGCTCTCGTATAATTCAGATCTCTTTGTCTCAGGTCTCTCTCCAGCCTAGTTTGCTGTCTGTTTCCACTTCTCTTTTCTTCAGCCGCTCCCTTCTATGCCCTTGCGCACTATCCTGACTTCTCCCGTCTGCTTACTTTGTGCCTTCCAACGCACAATGCGAACTACAGGTAGTGCCGCAGGGCCCACACCCTTTTACTTGCCTTACAGAGCAGCTCTGGAGCTGTTACAGTGCCCAGCTGCTGCAAGAAATCAGCTTGAATGCTTCAGGTGCTGGGGCATAGCCAACATGAGCCCCACACCTAAGGAGGGTGGAGGTGTTTAATGCGAATTAGGGGTCATGCAAGCGCCGCAAAAGGCCGCCATGCCCTGCACATCCCTTTTTTCTTTTCATATGCAGACGAGGGTTGAAGCCAACTTTGACCCACTGCTTGGATGACATCACCATATGCAAATCCATCTGCTGCAGGCCTTCCCCCAGGAATGCTTGCACTAGTTATTGCATTTGGTTTGTTGTTTGGGGGTGCTTCAGTATTAGGCAGCCTTCTGCCCTCCCATGTTCATCTGAAAATATGTGTTCTCCCTGCAGTTGTTGTCCCCAGATGAGAGTTCCCTTGTGCTGCCTCAGTTGAATCTCCTTTACTTGACAGAGATGTGCCTGAGCAGCGGCCCTCCCCAGCCCTATCCCAAATCATACTTATTTTGCATAGGAGATACCATGGTCATGAAGATTGTTCTCCCAGGGTGAGGTTCATTCATTGCATTCTGGGTATGCTGACCCCTGTGATTTCCCCAAATGTGGGAAACTCAACTGCATTTTTTGTGGTAGTGGGGAACTGTGTTTGTGCTTTCTTCTGGTCAACTCTGGTAAAAATCAGATTTCTTTGTCTCAGATCTTCCTCTAGCCTTGTTCCTCTTTCGAGAGTTCCCTTGTGCTGCCTCAGTTGGATCTCCTTCACTTGACAGGGGGGTACCCGAGCAGCGACCTGATAAAGCTAAATATTTATCGTATATAAAACACTTTAAGAGGTCTAAGAACACTATACGCTATCTACGTAAGAAGTACCGTAAGGGTACGCAAGTTGTGTAGCGATCGCTCAACCGTAGTCGAGACGCTCAAGCGTCACGTTCGCTTACGGCCCAGTGATCACAGGCAGGCACGCTATTGGCTGCCGACTAACGTAATGATTCGCTATAGCGTAGCGTACGCTCGGGACCACGAGGAGATCACCAGCGGTGCAGACGCTTACAACGTTTAAACCTTTATCTCTATACCTTTAACGATGAGATACACAGTATACCTTAGTGTAGAGACAGAGTGTAAGTGCAACCTGGTGTAACCTGATTAACTACAAAGCTGCTTGAGCGTCACCGGCGCTCAGAGAATACTTAACACTATAAAGAATACACAGATACCTGGGCTTAGGGTCCGAAACCTATTATATGTATTATGACTATTATACTTGCAAAAAGAATCACAGTACAAAGCATACACTACAATATAACATAAACCAACTAACCAGATAAACTACACAGGAAATACAATACAATACAATTAAAGGAAAATACGAGAGAAAGAGAAGAGAGAGAGAGATAGAGAGAGAGAGAGATGGCTCACAGTAAGACAATATGATTACGGAGAAAACTTACGCACAAGGGGAACGATCGCATGCGCCTCGATATCCAGCTCCCGATTATCAGCAATGAGAACCGTTGAAGAGAGAGAGAACTGGATACGGTCGGCCTGCCTATTTATGCCCCACACACAATACAATTCAATGGTCCCTACAATCTCATTGTTCATTGGACACAGGAATTCGGCTTCGCATTATAACAAAAGGTCATAGGTTGATTCATACAGGTGGGCTGTGACTATTTCCAACTGCTCAGGTGGGAGGGAAACTGGGTATCCCGCCGCATGGGTAATAAAGTGCAAATAAAGTAAATGTTCATAAACTTCTTATGTCCATAACTATTCGCACGAGCGATTGATCTGCTTCAAACCAACACCGGAATATTTCTAATTAAATATTCTTCCGATGGATACTAAACACCACTGTATTACTCCTGTCTGACCCTTCGTATCAAACAAAGAGGGATTCCTCTGTTCATAAACATTCTATATTAACCAAACTTTCAGAATCTATCAAAGGGACCATGATCTACAAAATACATTATTAGTGAAAATATGTTACGATTGAGTCGCACGCTACAACCACATAAACTCTACCGTAAATACGCATACCATGCGCCTGCGGGTGCCCGCGACTGTGAGTATGCGCACGTACGGGAGAGCGTACGCATGCGCAGCACGGACCTGGGTGAGGTGCAAATATGGTAGTGTGCATAGAGATATTTTTCTGACTTTGACAGTCCACCCTTTGGCAGTCAATAATAACTGCCACTTCCTGAAAACATTTCAAAAGGAGAAAAATATATGTTAGGGGTTAATTCATTTCCATGGTTGGGTAAGGGAGGAGAGAGGAGTAGGTGTGAAGAGGGTATGACCTAGTGAGATAGCAGAAGCATGTGTGTATGAATCCGTGTTTGGGGGGTCATGTATCATCGTGCCGTACGTGTTGTAAATCAAGCTTCGAGGTATTGCGAAGTATACATTTGAATTCCTTCTTATCCCGTGGTACGGGTCTGTGGATGGGCTGTCAAACTTTACCGAGCTCTTTTCGGATTTTGAACAAAATGGGGAGCACATTTTAGTTGATGATACATGAATGGGGGAATATGTGATTGCTGATATCTGTGCCTGTATTCCCTATACTATGTGTGTCATTACCTGAGGGTTGTAGAAATGAAGAAAAGACATAATTACGGTAAATGCGGTGGTATTCTATGTCAGGTTAATGTATATCTGTCGGTTGAAGTTTTGTTCGGTATCAGTTGAAAGTCGTCTTCTTTGCGCTGTGTTGCCCATTAGGGGTGAGCAAAAAGCTTTGTCAATGCCATTAGATTTACAAAAAATGTTGGGCTAGCGTAAGTTTAAGAATTCTAGGGAAACTGGGGATCCATGGCAAAGTTCATCAAATGTCCATATCTCAAGTGGTCAAAACTTCTTCTTTGGTCTATCCGTTGTCTGTATAGCGTCTCGTCAACTTCCTCGTCCAAGTGGGTCTTTTTATCTTGGAGAAAAACCAGAAAAACAGGTGAAAGAAACGGACCGTAGAAATCGCATTTTCATCACATCATTGTTTCTATCATTGGGTCATAAATCAAATCCAGGTTAATTACAGTTTCCTCACTCCTCAAACTCATTACCTTAGTACGACGATTGCACCTCATTAAAGCCTGACCGCATCTAAATATCAAGCCAATGGTTATGATAACACCTAAGATACATAGGAGAAACTTCCCAACATCCATTATGACTCCTTGAGCCCAGTCTCCCAAACCGGAGAACCAATTTCGCGGGTTCAACCATGACACCCAACCAGTCAGCTCATTACCTACAGCAGCAAGAGTGAGATTGTGTTTTCGGCGAAATTCCCACTTCAATTGGAGAATATCGTCCATCTTTTGGTCTATGACCTCGACCGGATCCTCGGTGCTATTCGTGATATACGTGCAACACTTCACGCCGTACTGTGTTGCCAATGTAACACAATATCCGCCTGTCACTGCTGTGAGGTAATTAAGAACCATTCTATGCTGCACCAGTTCTGTTTTATAAGCTTGAAGTTCCCTTCCCGTATATCTAATGTGTCATCATACATTTCAGTGATATTGTCTAACAAATTTGCGAGCGCCGATATGTATTTATAATTTAGCACTCCTCTAGCGGTGCGGGTGAAATCTAACGCGATTAAGAATTGAATCCCGGTGGATTCACTTATCAGATCAGAGGCCGGATGCTCTGTCTTCTCTATCAGGTGTCTTTTAACAACGTGCTCGTAGTGGGTGTGAGTATAAGGAGCTTGGGCACCACGATGTATGTCCTTCATTTTGTCATGTGTTACAGTCATTACTTCAGGCAATACTTTTCCAATATAACACAATCCTTCAGAGTTTGGGGCAAGCCACTTGTACGCCTTTCTCCCGCATATGAAATATGCATCATCGGGGAGAACATATGGGACGGAGAAGGACATAACCATATTACACACCTTCCAGGTGAAATCTCCTAACCCTAATTCTTCCATCTGCTTAATACACGTATCAGGTTGTACGATATGTGCACAGTATCCTGGTGATACTTCTCCAACTCTCGTAATCCTATTTCCTAAGGTGTACCTATACCGGAAAGATTTCCCTCTACTGGCTATGTGGCGTACAAGCTCTGTATCTGTAGGCATTCTATCTGCTCTATGCGAAAAGGTCATGGTGTGGTTACTCCATGACACTTCCCAATTTCCCGGCTTTCTGGGATTGGAGATGTTGAAACATAATAGGGACCTATCCACATGGTATTGGTGGAGCTTCAAACTAGGAGGGCTGGAGATATTAAACCTCCTGTCCACCGGTCTCCCACCATTTAACTCAAGTACCTCCCCTATCGTTAAAGGAAATGGTACTAGCCCTGATTTGCTATGACCTTGAGGTACTTGAGAGCATACCCAACAATCTGTTTTGTTTAACACATTACCCACTAAGGAGTGATAGTCACTCAATGGATGCCGGTCCATATGGATATTAAAACTGGATTGGCATTTCTTAATGCACCCATCTTCAATGACATTGTTACAGAGCCTACAGATACAGTTTTCTTCAGCTAACAATCCGTCACAATTTCTTCTATGGTCAATGCTATCGGATCGTTTTCTGATACTCGCCTTTGCTTGTTGGTTAGGTTGATCCTGGAAAACTACGCCTCCATCTTTATCATCAGAACCCATTCCAGAACCTCTATCGACCTCCATGGTACTCTCGCCGGAACAGACTGCTCTGGTCAACATCATGGTCAACAGGAAAATCCGGATCACAGTCTCTTGGGGCAAGTCCATCTTATAGGAGGAAATGGAGAAGAATGAGAAGGAGGAAAAAGAAATTTGAGGGAGAGGGGATGGGAAGTGGAGGAAAATAATAAAAGGGAGTGGGGAGTCGACAACAGCTCTCGGTCTTCAAGGCTCAGGTGCCGCCTCAGTCCTCCTGGAACAGACACTCCAGTGATACAACCTCTACCGTCTGTTTCTTATCACGGGACTTCTCTGGATCAGCAACCTTCTTGCAGTGGGATGAATGGACCCAAGTCTCTCTCTCAGCAACCTTCAATGCCGTAGTGCTAGTCAATAAGACCTGGTATGGTCCTTCCCATCTGTCAATAAGGCAACCTGAGCGTAGAAAATTCCGTATCATTACATAATCCCCAGGTTCAATGTCATGACAATTACTATCTGGTAAATCAGGAATCACTAACTTCAGATTATCATTTTGATTCCTCAACTGTTTACTCATGTTAATCAAGTACTTTACAGTTACTTCATTGTTACATTTCAAATCATCCTGAGGGTTAATCATGGCATGCGGTTGTCGACCAAACAAGATTTCAAAGGGAGACAGATTAAGAGGGGACCTGGGAGTGGTTCTGATACTGTACAATACAATGGGTAAAGCTTCTGGCCATGTCAATCCTGTCTCTGCCATCACTTTACTCAATTTATTTTTAATAGTGCTGTTCACTCTTTCGACCTTCGCACTCGCCTGTGGACGGTACGGAGTGTGCAGCTTGCTATCAATTCCCATCAACTTACACATTCCTTGAAAGACATCACCTGTAAAATGGGTACCCCTATCACTTTCGATTATTCTAGGGATACCATATCTACATACAAATTCCTGCACAATTTTCTTAGCAGTAAACATAGCGGTATTTGTTGTCGCTGGAAATGCTTCGACCCAATTTGAGAAAACATCTATACAAACAAGTACATATTTCAAATTCCGACAAGGGGGTAATTGTATAAAGTCAATTTGTATTACCTGGAAAGGGCCGCCGGCAGGTGGGATATGGGATGGTTCTGTAGGTATTGCCTTTCCAATATTCTTTCTCAAACAGGTAAGGCATGACATTGCTCTTTTACTCGCATGAGAGGAGAATCCTGGGGCGCACCAGTATGCTCTTACCAATTTGCACATTCCTTCCTTGCCTAGATGAGTCAGCCCGTGAGCTGCTTCAGCCAGACATGGAAGATATGCTCTGGGGGCCACTGGTTTACCATGTCCATCCGTCCAGAGTCCTGAGGACTCCTGGCCACATCCCTTTGCCTTCCAGACTGCCCTTTCCTGTGTGGAACACAAATTTTGCATTTCACACAACTTCTGTGTGTTAATGGTATTAAATACCATTAATTGTGTGGTGTCTGTCTGTATGGGGGTAGCAGCTGCTAACTTAGCAGCTTCGTCTGCTCGGCTGTTACCAAGTGATACCGGGTCTTGGATATATGTGTGTGCTTTACATTTGATAACAGCCACTCTGTCGGGTTCCTGTATCGCTGTTAGAAGCCTTTTTATGTGAGCTGCATGCGCTACCCGTGTACCAGCGGCCGTCATGAAATTTCTGAGGCGCCATAGGGCTCCGAAATCATGGACTACCCCGAATGCGTATCTAGAATCGGTGTAGATATTGGCTGACTTACCCTTAGCCAATTCACATGCTCTGGTTAGGGCGACCAGTTCAGCAACCTGGGCTGAGTGAGGTGGGCCTAGCGGTTCCGCTTCTATGGTGTCTTGGTCATCTACGACTGCGTATCCAGTACACAAGTCTCCCGAGTCTGACTGTCTATGACAACTACCGTCCGTGTAGAACGTGAGTTCTGCATCTTCCAGTGGGTTGTCACTGATGTCAGGCCTTGCGGTAAAATTTTGGGTCAAATATTCCATACAATCATGTGTATCTTCCTTTGTATTAAATCCTCCTTCCCCATCACTCTCACCTTCCACCCTTTGTGCCTGACCAGGCACACCTGGGAGATACGTTGCAGGATTTAATGCACTGCATCTCCTTATGGTGATGTTTACGGGGGCCATTAGTGCCAATTCCCATCTTGTAAATCTCGCTGATGAGACGTGTCTGGTTTGGGCAGAATTCAATAAGGCTGATACTGCATGTGGCGTATGGATTGTGAGGTTGTGGCCTAGCACGACGTCTTCGCTTTTTGTCACTAGCAATGCTATTGCAGCAACGCTTCGCAAGCATGTGGGGAGGGATCGCGCTACCGTGTCTAGCTGAGCGCTGTAGTATGCAACTGGCCTACTGGCATCACCGTGTTTTTGGGTTAGTACACCTGCCGCGCAACCAGCACTTTCTGTTCCATATAGTTCAAAGGGTTTCCCATAGTCTGGCATACCTAGTGCTGGTGCCTGCGTTAGGCACTGTTTGAGTCTCTCAAATGCTGTTTCGGACTCGTCTGTATGCGAAATCCTATCAGGTTTGTTTGAGGAGACCATTTCCTGCAAAGGTAACGCCAAAATGGAAAACCCTGGGATCCAATTACGGCAATACCCACACATTCCTAAAAACGTTCTGATCTGTTGCTGGGTTTGTGGCAGAGTCATGTCTCTAATTGCTTGGATTCTATCAGCGGTCAGGTGTCTCAGTCCTTGTGTTAGACAGTGTCCCAAATATTTTACCTTAGTTCGGCATAATTGTAACTTGTCTTTGGACACCTTGTGTCCGGTGTCTGAAAGATGAAACAGGAGCTGTTTCGTATCCTTCAGAGATGCTTCCAGTGAATCTGAACACAGTAATAAATCGTCCACATACTGTATCAATACTGATCCACTGTCTGGTTGCAAAGACTGTAAACAATCATGCAAAGCCTGAGAAAATATACTTGGACTATCTATGAAACCTTGGGGTAATCGAGTCCACGTGTATTGGACTCCTCTGTATGTGAATGCAAACAAATATTGGCTGTCAGGGTGCAGAGGTACCGAAAAGAAAGCGGAGCAGAGGTCAATAACAGTGAAAAATTTGGCAGTGGGAGGGATTTGCATTAGGATGACAGCTGGATTTGGCACTACGGGGAACTGACTCTCAACTATTTTGTTAATCCCCCTTAGATCCTGCACTAGTCTGTAACCCCTCCCCCCACTCTTTTTCACAGGGAAGATGGGACTATTAGCAGTGCTGGACGTTCTTACCAGAATGCCCTGTTGTAGCAAGCGCTCTATTACTGGGTAAACTCCTAACTCCACCTCTGGCTTCAGAGGGTACTGTGGGATTTTTGGAGCTATCCTACCATCTTTTACTTGTACAACTACTGGAGCTACGTTTGCCATTAATCCAGTGTCTTGTCCGTCTTTTGTCCAAAGTGACTCTGGTATCTGAGATGTCATCTCTTCTATTTGGGATGGATTCCTATTTGTCATAATGGTATGTGACATTAATTTTGATGGGGAGTCTAACATGTCTCGCACTTCCTGAGCGTGTTTCTCAGGTATGTCCAAGAATACACCTTCAGGAGTACAATAAATGACGCACCCCATTTTACACAGTAAGTCTCTTCCCAGGAGATTGGTTGGTGCCGATGCAGCCAGCAAAAAGGAATGCTTGGTATGCAAAGGCCCTATTGTAATCTCGGCTGGTTTGCTAACAGGGTAGTGCTGGACTACTCCTGTTACTCCCATGGCTGGAATTGTCCTACCAGTGGTTCTCATGCCCACTGTCGAATTTATCACTGACCTGTGTCTACAAGAAAGTTTAAAGTTTTACCAGCTACATTAATTGCGATCTCGGGTTCACTTCCAAGATTGGCAATTAATTTTACTGGCTGCAGATTACAGGTATGGCCACACCCCTATTGGGTATGGTGACCTCCCTGAATCCCGCTGGCAGCAACTACTTGTGAGGGAGATAGTTGGGAACTACCAGAGGCATGCCAGTCTCTGTTTGGGGGATATCTTTTTGTTTCCCCTGTATGTGGCTCATAACTCCGTTTCTGCGGACCTTGCTCCCAATGTCGTGTGTCGTGTCGTTGTCTAGGGGTTTGGTATGAGTTTCGTGGATTCTTTACTCTACAATCTCGTGCCATGTGTCCCTGTTTGTGACAAGAATAACAAGTAACCATACTTGACTTACCCACAGGATTTGGTGATACAAACAAAGGCTGCCTTGTGGTCAGAGCCTGTATACTTACTGACATTAATTTGTCACCTTGTTGTTCCCTGTGTCTGGTGATGTTTCTGTCGTGATCAATAGCAGCCTCTCTCAAAGTAGCCACAGACAGACCTCGCCAACATGGTTGCGTGGTCTGTACCCTAGTCTTCAATGACTCTTTTAAACCATCCATCAGTACCGATACTGCTACTTCCCGATGGTTTGTGTCTGTTTTAATGTCCTCTATGCCTGTGTATTTGGCATTTCTAATAATGCTCTGTGAAAATACTCTGCAGCTGTCTCTGACTCCTTCTGTTTAATGGAGAATATCTTATTCCATTTAGCTACTGCTGGGAAATACTCTTTTAACTGCAAGTTTATTCTTTTCACATTATCTTGGTTGTACACATCTGTAAGAGGTACATCATGACCTAGTCCGCAATCAGCTAAAAATTGAGTTGCGTCGACATTTGAGGGTAAACATGCTCTCAGCAATATCTGCCAGTCTTTATTGTTGGGCTCTACAGTGTTACCTAAGTCTCTGATGTATTTTTGACTGGCAACTAAGTCTTTTCTAGGGTCAGGAAATTCAGACACTATGGTCCTTAATTCCATTCGGGAAAATGGAGTGTACATGGCAATGTTCCTAATGGGAGTGGCTCCTGATGCGTCTGTTTTCCCATTTGGCACTGCTATTACTCTAACAGGTGTAATTCTAACAACCTCATTCTGTGTAGATTCTACAGGCTGTGGTGAAATAGTTTCAGCATAATGCATGGTGCCGTACTTACCAGTTGATACGACCTCACCTATCCCTCCGCTAGGGGCCTTTACTAATCTCGTGGGTGGAGCTGTGCCTACTGTGGTCTCTGCTATGGTGGCTGCTAGAGAGAGCGCTGAAATCATTGCCGATTCGTCCTCTTGATCACACTCCTGAGGAAAGTTCAAAACAGGGTACAACTTGCACGGGTTAATACTTGCATGGGTTAATGGGTTAACATTATCATTAACATTTACACAGTTACTAAGTGATTTTGTGTTACACCTTAGTGCGTCTTTCTCCGCAATCAACTTCTCTCCTGATATGTATGGTGGCGGCGGGGCCGTGACAA
Organism: Pseudophryne corroboree; assembly: GCF_028390025.1. Classification (NCBI taxonomy): domain Eukaryota; kingdom Metazoa; phylum Chordata; class Amphibia; order Anura; family Myobatrachidae; genus Pseudophryne; species Pseudophryne corroboree. The sequence continues at coordinate 24,500 of NW_026970458.1, forward strand.
TCAGTTTTCTGTTAGAGCCAGATCCCGCCGCCTGAGCCAAACCTCTCTGTATCTCACCTTCCTGTTGCCACAACTGTAAATAATCATAATGCTGGATTCGTCTCTTTGTTGATTTTATGAGACATATCCTCCTCCTTAAATTTTGTAACACTTCTGAGCTGAAGCTCCCTACTCTTGGGAATTTCTCCCCGTCATGTACAGTCATTCTCTCCCATTCATCACATAAAGTTTCTGTGTGACTTCCATATTTCTCACACATTATATACCTGGCCGACCCAATTGGCCGGACCACTGAATCAACCCGAACCGAGGTTGATCGCCCCCTACCTGAACAAGTGGCCCCCATAGTTCGAAAGTGTTGCTTTATTTAGCCAACCCTTTACGCAAAACCAAATGCCAACAATAGGCTGACGGTGGCGGTTTACCGAGTACCCCACTCACTCGCCCACGCCGACCAATACGACCTGATCACACCGATATGGTGCTGGCGTACTCGACCTAGGGCCCCTGCGACCTGAACCTCTATTTACTGGAACCTGCGAGGGTTATCCGAAGAACACTTACTCTTTCCAGTAACTATTGGTTGCTGGATAGTTCCTGAGTGAGCAGCGAACTTCCCTTAAAATAAAAAAATTACACAAATCACGTTAGAGTGTACAGATAGCGTTTGTGACCCCTTTACTCTAATGGTATTAGGTCAGATTACTAACTACTGCACACACTTACGTGCGGTCCAGTCGTTCAGTACACAAACAACTAAGCTTATGTACGGAAAGACCAATGGAATCGAAACTTACGACTGCGAATTCCTTCAGCCAGAGCTTATATGGCCTATATGGGTGTTGCACCAACCCTTTTCGGTGTTGTGCCTGTGAACTGTATAGCAGACTTCCTTGTCGGCTGTACCTGGACCTCCTGGTCTGTTATGACCTCCTGGTCTTGTTACAGTATGACCTCCTGGTCTGCTATACTCTAATGCTCAAAATTGTATATTTAACCAGAGATGCCTCCCTAGCCACCGTGCACGTCACTTACACGCATGTACCTCACGAGTACTCGACTTTTCTTGTGGTTCAACCTTTAAAAATTGTAAAAACACTCACTCATCACATGTACACTTTTGTTTCTATTTCTATTTCTGCGCAGAAATTTTTCTTCAGATCAGGTGTGTTACCAATTAGGAGCAGGATCTGTTAACTAAATTTCGGACACCCAAAAATAGACTTGCGTTATTTCTCGCCTCGCGTTATTTATCGCTTTGCGTTAAAAATCAACTTATCGTGACTTGAGCTACGTGGGCGTAACCGGACGCTCCGTTGCGTAACGTACGCTGCGTGCGTCGGCCTTTGGATTGCATACGCAAGTCTTTGTTAGAGACACGTATGCGCAAAGCAAAGATCCACCGTAACACAATTTATACTTTTATCAATGTAGATGATCCTTGATCATCTACCACACAAACACACTGACTTCGCCTTATCTCCCAGGCGAAACTGTGTGTTTGTCTATCTTTTAACTATATTACCTTTACTCTTAAACTATGAAATAACGGCAACTCTCTTTTTAGCACTTCTATCAACTATAAAAACTGGCAGACAGGAGAGTGATATACGAAAATGAAAAAGAAAAAGAAATGCAGATATATATATGTGTGCGTGCGTGTGTACGCAAGACAGAAAAATAAACAGTTTTAAAAGACACTAGCGTTTTGTTCTTACCTCCGGTTCCCGGATTCCTTCAGCACTCTTTACCTAAGTGAAGCAGACGCTTATCCTGTCAGCACTACGAGGGATACTACCTCCCGCCCTTTGCTGAGGGATAATGTCTGCTGATCTACCTAGTGCAGATATGTGAAGGACGGGCGAGCCGCCAATTGATAAAGCTGAATATTTATCGTATATAAAACACTTTAAGAGGTCTAAGAACACTATACGCTATCTACGTAAGAAGTACCGTAAGGGTACGCAAGTTGTGTAGCGATCGCTCAACCGTAGTCGAGACGCTCAAGCGTCACGTTCGCTTACGGTCCAGTGATCACAGGCAGGCACGCTATTGGCTGCCGACTAACGTAATGATTCGCTATAGCGTAGCGTACGCTCGGGACCACGAGGAGATCACCAGCGGTGCAGACGCTTACAACGTTTAAACCTTTATCTCTATACCTTTAACGATGAGATACACAGTATACCTTAGTGTAGAGACAGAGTGTAAGTGCAACCTGGTGTAACCTGATTAACTACAAAGCTGCTTGAGCGTCACCGGCGCTCAGAGAATACTTAACACTATAAAGAATACACAGATACCTGGGCTTAGGGTCCGAAACCTATTATATGTATTATGACTATTATACTTGCAAAAAGAATCACAGTACAAAGCATACACTACAATATAACATAAACCAACTAACCAGATAAACTACACAGGAAATACAATACAATACAATTAAAGGAAAATACGAGAGAAAGAGTAGAGAGAGAGAGAGATAGAGAGAGAGAGAGATGGCTCACAGTAAGACAATATGATTACGGAGAAAACTTACGCACTAGGGGAACGATCGCATGCGCCTCGATATCCAGCTCCCGATTATCAGCAATGAGAACCGTTGAAGAGAGAGAGAACTGGATACGGTCGGCCTGCCTATTTATGCCCCACACACAATACAATTCAATGGTCCCTACAATCTCATTGTTCATTGGACACAGGAATTCGGCTTCGCATTATAACAAAAGGTCATAGGTTGATTCATACAGGTGGGCTGTGACTATTTCCAACTGCTCAGGTGGGAGGGAAACTGGGTTTCCCGCCGCATGGGTAATAAAGTGCAAATAAAGTAAATGTTCATAAACTTCTTATGTCCATAACTATTCGCACGAGCGATTGATCTGCTTCAAACCAACACCGGAATATTTCTAATTAAATATTCTTCCGATGGATACTAAACACCACTGTATTACTCCTGTCTGACCCTTCGTATCAAACAAAGAGGGATTCCTCTGTTCATAAACATTCTATATTAACCAAACTTTCAGAATCTATCAAAGGGACCATGATCTACAAAATACATTATTAGTGAAAATATGTTACGATTGAGTCGCACGCTACAACCACATAAACTCTACCGTAAATACGCATACCATGCGCCTGCGGGTGCCCGCGACTGTGAGTATGCGCACGTACGGGAGAGCGTACGCATGCGCAGCACGGACCTGGGTGAGGTGCAAATATGGTAGTGTGCATAGAGATATTTTTCTGACTTTGACAGACCCTTCGCAGCTCTAGCCCAACTCCTACTTACCTGCCAGGTGAGATACTATGATCATGTAGGTGCTTCTCCCAGGGCAAGGCTCACCCATTGCACTCTGGGTGTGCTGCCCCTGTGATTTCCCCAAATGTGGGAAACTTGACTGCATAATTTGTGTTTCCCCTGGTCAGCTCTCGTCAGATCTCTTTGTCTCAGGTCTCTCTCCAGCCTAGTTTGCTGTCTGTTTCAACTTCTCTTTTCTTGAGCCGCTCCCTTCTATGCCCTTGCGCACTATCTTGACTTCTCCCATCTGCTTACTTTGTGCCTTCCAACGCACAATGCGAACTACAGGTAGTGCTGCAGGGCCCACACCCTTTTACTTGCCTTACAGAGCAGCTCTGGAGCTATTACAGTGCCCAGCTGCTGCAAGTAATCAGCTTGAATGCTTCAGGGGCTGGGGCATAGCCAACATGAGCCCCACACCGAAGTAGGGTGGAGGTGTTTAATGCGAACTAGGGGTCATCCAAGCGCCGCAAAAGGCCGCCATGCCCTGCACGCCCCTTTTCTCTTTTCATATGCAGACGAGGGTTGAAGCCAACTTTGACCCACTGCTTGGATGACATCACCATATGCAAATCCATCTGCTGCAGGCCTTCCCCCAGGAATGCTTGTACTAGTTGTTGCATTTGGTTTGTTGTTTGGGGGTGCTTCAGTATTAGGCAGCCTTCTGCCCTCCCATGTTCATCTGAAAATATGTGTTCTCCCTGCAGTTGTTGTCCCCAGATGAGAGTTCCCTTGTGCTGCCTCAGTTGAATCTCCTTTACTTGACAGAGATGTGCCTGAGCAGCGGCCCTCCCCAGCCCTATCCCAAATCATACTTATTTTGCATAGGAGATATCATGGTCATGAAGATTGTTCTCCCAGGGTGAGGTTCATTCATTGCATTCTGGGTATGATGACCCCTGTGATTTCCCCAAATGTGGGAAACTCGACTGCATTATTTGTGGTAGTGGGGGACTGTGTTTGTGCTTTCCTCTGGTCAGCTCTGGTAAAAGTCAGATTTCTTTGTCTCAGATCTTCCTCTAGCCTTGTTCTTCTTTCGAGAGTTCCCTTGTGCTGCCTCAGTTGGATCTCCTTCACTTGACAGGGGGGTGCCCGAGCAGCGACCCTCCCCAGCTCTAGCCCAACTCCTACTTACCTGCCAGGTGAGATACGATGATCATGTAGGTGCTTCTCCCAGGGCAAGCCTCACCCATTGCACTCTGGGTGTGCTGCCCCTTTGATTTCCCCAAATGTGGGAAACTTGACTGCATAATTTGTGTTTCCCCTGGTCGGCTCTCATATAATTCAGATCTCTTTGTCTCAGGTCTCTCTTCAGCCTAGTTTGCTGTCTGTTTCCACTTCTCTTTTCTTGAGCCGCTCCCTTCTATGCCCTTGCGCACTATCCTGACTTCTCCCATCTGCTTACTTTGTGCCTTCCAACGCACAATGCGAACTACAGGTAGTGCTGCAGGGCCCACACCCTTTTACTTGCCTTACAGAGCAGCTCTGGAGCTGTTACAGTGCCCAGCTGCTGCAAGAAATCAGCTTGAATGCTTCAGGGGCTGGGGCATAGCCAACATGAGCCCCACACCGAAGGAGGGTGGAGGTGTTTAATGCGAACTAGGGGTCATCCAAGCGCCGCAAAAGGCCACCATGCCCTGCACGCCCCTTTTCTCTTTTCATATGCAGACGAGGGTTGAAGCCAACTTTGACCCACTGCTTGGATGGCATTACCATATGCAAATCAATCTGCTGCAGGCCTTCCCCCAGGAATGCTTGCACTAGTTGTTGCATTTGGTTTGTTGTTTGGGGGTGCTTCAGTATTAGGCAGCCTTCTGCCCTCCCATGTTCATCTGAAAATATGTGTTCTCCCTGCAGTTGTTGTCCCCAGATGAGAGTTCCCTTGTGCTGCCTCAGTTGAATCTCCTTTACTTGACAGAGATGTGCCTGAGCAGCGGCCCTCCCCAGCCCTATCCCAAATCATACTTATTTTGCATAGGAGATACCATGGTCATGAAGATTGTTCTCCCAGGGTGAGTTTCATTCATTGCATTCTGGGTATGCTGACCCCTGTGATTTCCCCAAATGTGGGAAACTCGACTGCATTATTTGTGGTAGTGGGGGACTGTGTTTGTGCTTTCCTCTGGTCAGCTCTGGTAAAAGTCAGATTTCTTTGTCTCAGATCTTCCTCTAGCCTTGTTCTTCTTTCGAGAGTTCCCTTGTGCTGCCTCAGTTGGATCTCCTTCACTTGACAGGGGGGTGCACGAGCAGCGACCCTCCCCAGCTCTAGCCCAACTCCTATTTACCTGCCAGGTGAGATACTATGATCAGGAAGGTGCTTCTCCCAGGGCAAGGCTCACCCATTGCACTCTGGGTGTGCTGCTCCTGCGATTTCCCCAAATGTGGGACACTTGACTGCATAATTTGTGTTTCCTCTGGTCGGCTCTCATATAATTCAGATCTCTTTGTCTCAGGTCTTTCTCCAGCCTAGTTTGCTGTCTGTTTCCACTTCTCTTTTCTTGAGCCGCTCCCTTCTATGCCCTTGCGCACTATCCTGACCTCTCCCGTCTGCTTACTTTGTGCCTTCCAACGCACAATGCATACTACAGGTAGTGCTGCAGGGCCCACACCCTTTTACATGCTTTACAGAGCAACTCTGGAGCTGTTACAGTGCCCAGCTGCTGCAAGAAATCATCTTGAATGCTTCAGGGGCTGGGGCATAGCCAACATGAGCCCCACACCGAAGGAGGGTTCATCCAAGCGCCACAAAAGGACGCCATGCCCTGCACATCCCTTTTTTCTTTTCATATGCAGACGAGGGTTGAAGCCAACTTTGACCCACTGCTTGGATGACATCATATGCAAATCCATCTGCTGCAGGCCTTCCCCCAGGAATGCTTGCACTAGTTGTTGCATTTGGTTTGTTGTTTGGGGGTGCTTCAGTATTAGGCAGCCTTCTGCCCTCCCATGTTCATCTGAAAATATGTGTTCTCCCTGCAGTTGTTGTCCCCAGATGAGAGTTCCCTTGTGCTGCCTCAGTTGAATCTCCTTTACTTGACAGAGATGTGCCTGAGCAGCGGCCCTCCCCAGCCCTATCCCAAATCATACTTATTTTGCATAGGAGATACCATGGTCATGAAGATTGTTCTCCCAGGGTGAGGTTCATTCATTGCATTCTGGGTATGCTGACCCCTGTGATTTCCCCAAATGTGGGAAACTCGACTGCATTATTTGTGGTAGAGGGGGACTGTGTTTGTGCTTTCCTCTGGTCAGCTCTGGTAAAAGTCAGATTTCTTTGTCTCAGATCTTCCTCTTGCCTTGTTCCTCTTTCGAGAGTTCCCTTGTGCTGCCTCAGTTGGATCTCCTTCACTTGACTTTTTAAAGTTTTTCTAGGAAACGTTCTAGATGAATGCTTATTAGCCTTTGTCAGTATGTACTTTTTGCAAAGTGTCTCTGTGGCGCAATTGGTTAGTGTGTACGGCTATTAACCAAAAGGTTGGTGGTTAAATCCTACCCAGGGACGTAATTGACCTTGTGATCAGATTTTGGTGATATTTAAGTAGACAAGTCAAAATTTCAAACCCCCTCTTATTGTGTAGGGTACCTAGCCTTCTCTGATGTAATCAGAGTTAGATTTGATTCAGTGATTTTATAAAAACAGCTAGGAAGCACAATTTAGCAGTGGGTTGCAGAGAAAAAGAAATATGCTGGCAAAAAAATCCAATTGAGTGATTAAACAGCTCTTCATTTCTGGCTTTATTTTTATGCTAACAAATTTGTTCTCTGAAAAGTGTCCACAAAGCCAAGTCTCTGATTAACACCTTTGTAGGGATGGTTTTTCACATATTACTAAATTAAACTTGCTTCATTGTAAAGGCAGCAAGATGCATCCTCATTTCAATGTCTACTGAAATAATACAAGTTGACACCAGGAAACATTAACGCCACTGCATCCTTGCTGCTTTCTCATGTGGAAGTCTGTTTAATGTGAAAACAAGGTGATATCTAATTAGCACACAAGTAAGGAATTAAGAAAATCTTTATTTAAGGGTGAAGATGTTTCTCACAAAATCGTTGCCCCAATGCATCATTGAAATTCAAGCTGGAAAGATGACTTTAATATATCACTTGTACATTTTGTATTGCTCTTCTGGTGACAATGTAGTTTGTTTTTGTCAATTACCATTTTAATAATAGGGTAAAGAAAATTAAGTGGATTTTTGAAAGAAAACAATACTGTCAATATACTATTAAAACAAATTAAAATGGTAAAAGAAATTGTACTTTAAGTAAAAATAAAAGAGGCAAAATATCAATCCCAGTTTTGGATTACTTTAATTAACAAAAAAAAAAATGCATATAGCAGAGGATAGTTTCAATCTGCCTACCTCTGGGTTATGGGCCCAGCATGCTTCCATTGCTGTACTCTGCTGCACATGTAAGTGCAAGAGATCCTGAAGCACTCACTCATCATGGGAAAGTACCAATGTGTTTCTTCGTTGGTTGATGGAAGAAACATTTTACAAAAACTCTCCAGATTATTGACTTTTTAAAGTTTTTCTAGGAAACGTTTTAGATGAATGCTTATTAGCCTTTGTCAGTATTTACTTCTGCAAAGTGTCTCTGTGGCGCAATCAGTTAGTGTGTACGGCTACTAACCAAAAGGTTGGTGGTTCAATCACACCCAGGGACGTAATTGACTTTGTGATCAGATTTTGGTGATCTTTAAGTAGACAAGTCAAAATTTCAAACCCCCTGTTATGGTGTAGGGTACCTGGCCTTCTCTGATGTAATCAGAGTTAGATTTGATTCAGTGATTTTATAAAAACAGCTAGGAAGCACAATTTAGCAGTGGGTTGCAGAGAAAAAGAAATATGCTGGCAAAAAAATCCAATTGAGTGATTAAACAGCTCTTCATTTTCTGGCTTTATTTTTATGCTAACAAATTTGTTCTCTGAAAAGTGTCCACAAAGCCAAGTCTCTGATTAACACCTTTGTATTGATGGTTTTTCACCTATTACTAAATTAAACTTGCTTCATTGGAAAGGTAGCAAGATGCATCCTCATTTCAATGTCTACTGAAATAATACAGGTTGACACCAGGAAACATTAACGCCACTGCATCCTTGCTGCTTTCTCATGTGGAAGTCTGTTTAATGTGAAAACAAGGTGATATCTAATTAGCACACAGGTAAGGAATTAAGAAAATCTTTATTTAAGGGTGAAGATGTTTCTCACAAAATCGTTGCCCCAATGCATCATTGAAATTCAAGCTGGAAAGATGATTTTAATATATCACTTGTACATTTTGTATTGCTCTTCTGGTGACAATGTAGTTTGTTTTTGTCAATTACCATTTTAATAATAGGGTAAAGAAAATTAAGTGGATTTTTGAAAGAAAACAATACTGTCAATATACTAATAAAACAAATTAAAATGGTAAAAGTTATTGTACTTTAAGTAAAAATAAAAGAGCAAAAATATCAATCCCAGTTTTGGATTACTTTAATTAACAAAAAAAAAATGCATATAGCAAAGGATAGTTTCAATCTGCCTACCTCTGGGTTATGGGCCCAGCATGCTTCCATTGCAGTACTCTGCTGCACATGTAAGTGCAAGAGATCCTGAAGCACTCACTCATCATGGGAAAGTACCAATGTGTTTATTTGTTGGTTGATGGAAGAAACATCTTACAAAAACTCTCCAGATTATTGACTTTTTAAAGTTTTTCTAGGAAACGTTTTAGATGAATGCTTATTAGCCTTTGTCAGTATTTACTTCTGCAAAGTGTCTCTGTGGCGCAATCAGTTAGTGTGTACAGCTACTAACCAAAAGGTTGGTGGTTCAATCACACCCAGGGACGTAATTGACCTTGTGATCAGATTTTGGTGATCTTTAAGTAGACAAGTCAAAATTTCAAACCCCCTCTTATTGTGTAGGGTACCTGGCCTTCTCTGATGTAATCAGAGTTAGATTTGATTCAGTGATTTTATAAAAAACAGCTAGGAAGCACAATTTAGCAGTGGGTTGCAGAGAAAAAGAAATATGCTGGCAAAAAAATCCAATTGAGTGATTAAACAGCTCTTCATTTTCTGGCTTTATTTTTATGCTAACAAATTTGTTCACTGAAAAGTGTCCTCAAAGCCAAGTCTCTGATTAACACCTTTGTAGGGATGGTTTTTCACCTATTACTAAATTAAACTTGCTTCATTGGAAAGGCAGCAAGATGCATCCTCATTTCAATGTCTACTGAAATAATACAAGTTGACACCAGGAAACATTAACGCCACTGCACCCTTGCTGCTTTCTCATGTGGAAGTCTGTTTAATGTGAAAACAAGGTGATATCTAATTAGCACACAGGTAAGGAATTAAGAAAATCTTTATTTAAGGGTGAAGATGTTTCTCACAAAATCGTTGCCCCAATGCATCATTGAAATTCAAGCTGGAAAGATGATTTTAATATATCACTTGTACATTTTGTATTGCTCTTCTGGTGACAATGTAGTTTGTTTTTGTCAATTACCATTTTAATAATAGGGTAAAGAAAATTAAGTGGATTTTTGAAAGAAAACAATACTGTCAATATACTATTAAAACAAATTAAAATGGTAAAAGAAATTGTACTTTAAGTAAAAATAAAAGAGGCAAAATATCAATCCCAGTTTTGGATTACTTTAATTAACAAAAAAAAAAATGCATATAGCAGAGGATAGTTTCAATCTGCCTACCTCTGGGTTATGGGCCCAGCATGCTTCCATTGCTGTACTCTGCTGCACATGTAAGTGCAAGAGATCCTGAAGCACTCACTCATCATGGGAAAGTACCAATGTGTTTCTTCGTTGGTTGATGGAAGAAACATCTTACAAAAACTCTCCAGATTATTGACTTTTTAAAGTTTTTCTAGGAAACGTTTTAGATGAATGCTTATTAGCCTTTGTCAGTATTTACTTCTGCAAAGTGTCTCTGTGGCGCAATCAGTTAGTGTGTACGGCTACTAACCAAAAGGTTGGTGGTTCAATCACACCCAGGGACGTAATTGACTTTATGATCAGATTTTGGTGATCTTTAAGTAGACAAGTCAAAATTTCAAACCCCCTGTTATGGTGTAGGGTACCTGGCCTTCTCTGATGTAATCAGAGTTAGATTTGATTCAGTGATTTTATAAAAACAGCTAGGAAGCACAATTTAGCAGTGGGTTGCAGAGAAAAAGAAATATGCTGGCAAAAAAATCCAATTGAGTGATTAAACAGCTCTTCATTTTCTGGCTTTATTTTTATGCTAACAAATTTGTTCTCTGAAAAGTGTCCACAAAGCCAAGTCTCTGATTAACACCTTTGTATTGATGGTTTTTCACCTATTACTAAATTAAACTTGCTTCATTGGAAAGGTAGCAAGATGCATCCTCATTTCAATGTCTACTGAAATAATACAGGTTGACACCAGGAAACATTAACGCCACTGCATCCTTGCTGCTTTCTCATGTGGAAGTCTGTTTAATGTGAAAACAAGGTGATATCTAATTAGCACACAGGTAAGGAATTAAGAAAATCTTTATTTAAGGGTGAAGATGTTTCTCACAAAATCGTTGCCCCAATGCATCATTGAAATTCAAGCTGGAAAGATGATTTTAATATATCACTTGTACATTTTGTATTGCTCTTCTGGTGACAATGTAGTTTGTTTTTGTCAATTACCATTTTAATAATAGGGTAAAGAAAATTAAGTGGATTTTTGAAAGAAAACAATACTGTCAATATACTAATAAAACAAATTAAAATGGTAAAAGTTATTGTACTTTAAGTAAAAATAAAAGAGCAAAAATATCAATCCCAGTTTTGGATTACTTTAATTAACAAAAAAAAAATGCATATAGCAAAGGATAGTTTCAATCTGCCTACCTCTGGGTTATGGGCCCAGCATGCTTCCATTGCAGTACTCTGCTGCACATGTAAGTGCAAGAGATCCTGAAGCACTCACTCATCATGGGAAAGTACCAATGTGTTTATTTGTTGGTTGATGGAAGAAACATCTTACAAAAACTCTCCAGATTATTGACTTTTTAAAGTTTTTCTAGGAAACGTTTTAGATGAATGCTTATTAGCCTTTGTCAGTATTTACTTCTGCAAAGTGTCTCTGTGGCGCAATCAGTTAGTGTGTACAGCTACTAACCAAAAGGTTGGTGGTTCAATCACACCCAGGGACGTAATTGACCTTGTGATCAGATTTTGGTGATCTTTAAGTAGACAAGTCAAAATTTCAAACCCCCTCTTATTGTGTAGGGTACCTGGCCTTCTCTGATGTAATCAGAGTTAGATTTGATTCAGTGATTTTATAAAAAAACAGCTAGGAAGCACAATTTAGCAGTGGGTTGCAGAGAAAAAGAAATATGCTGGCAAAAAAATCCAATTGAGTGATTAAACAGCTCTTCATTTTCTGGCTTTATTTTTATGCTAACAAATTTGTTCTCTGAAAAGTGTCCTCAAAGCCAAGTCTCTGATTAACACCTTTGTAGGGATGGTTTTTCACCTATTACTAAATTAAACTTGCTTCATTGGAAAGGCAGCAAGATGCATCCTCATTTCAATGTCTACTGAAATAATACAAGTTGACACCAGGAAACATTAACGCCACTGCACCCTTGCTGCTTTCTCATGTGGAAGTCTGTTTAATGTGAAAACAAGGTGATATCTAATTAGCACACAGGTAAGGAATTAAGAAAATCTTTATTTAAGGGTGAAGATGTTTCTCACAAAATCGTTGCCCCAATGCATCATTGAAATTCAAGCTGGAAAGATGATTTTAATATATCACTTGTACATTTTGTATTGCTCTTCTGGTGACAATGTAGTTTGTTTTTGTCAATTACCATTTTAATAATAGGGTAAAGAAAATTAAGTGGATTTTTGAAAGAAAACAATACTGTCAATATACTATTAAAACAAATTAAAATGGTAAAAGTTATTGTACTTTAAGTAAAAATAAAAGAGCAAAAATATCAATCCCAGTTTTGGATTACTTTAATTAACAAAAAAAATGCATATAGCAAAGGATAGTTTCAATCTGCCTATCTCTGGGTTATGGGCCCAGCATGCTTCCATTGCAGTACTCTGCTGCACATGTAAGTGCAAGAGATCCTGAAGCACTCACTCATCATGGGAAAGTACCAATGTGTTTCTTCATTGGTTGATGGAAGAAACATCTTACAAAAACTCTCCAGATTATTGACTTTTTAAAGTTTTTCTAGGAAACGTTCTTGATGAATGCTTATTAGCCTTTGTCAGTATGTACTTTTTGCAAAGTGTCTCTGTGGTGCAATTGGTTAGTGTGTAAGGCTATTAACCAAAAGGTTGGTGGTTCACACCCACCCAGGAACGTAATTGACCTTGTGATCAGATTTTGGTGATATTTAAGTAGACAAGTCAAAATTTCAAACCCCCTCTTATTGTGTAGGGTACCTGGCCTTCTCTGATGTAATCAGAGTTAGATTTGATTCAGTGATTTTATAAAAAACAGCTAGGAAGCACAATTTAGCAGTGGGTTGCAGAGAAAAAAAATATGCTGGCAAAAAAAATCCAATTGAGTGATTAAACAGCTCTTCATTTTCTGGCTTTATTTTTATGCTAACAAATTTGTTCTCTGAAAAGTGTCCACAAAGCCAAGTCTCTGATTAACACCTTTGTAGGGATGGTTTTTCACCTATTACTAAATTAAACTTGCTTCATTGGAAAGGCAGCAAGATGCATCCTCATTTCAATGTCTACTGAAATAATACAAGTTGACACCAGGAAACATTAACGCCACTGCATCCTTGCTGCTTTCTCATGTGGAAGTCTGTTTAATGTGAAAACAAGGTGATATCTAATTAGCACACAGGTAAGGAATTAAGAAAATCTTTATTTAAGGGTGAAGATGTTTCTCACAAAATCGTTGCCCCAATGCATCATTGAAATTCAAGCTGGAAAGATGATTTTAATATATCACTTGTACATTTTGTATTGCTCTTCTGGTGACAATGTAGTTTGTTTTTGTCAATTACCATTTTAATAATAGGGTAAAGAAATTTAAGTTGATTTTTGAAAGAAAACAATACTGTCAATATACTATTAAAACAAATTAAAATGGTAAAAGTTATTGTACTTTAAGTAAAAATAAAAGAGCCAAAATATCAATCCCAGTTTTGGATTACTTTAATAAAAAAAAAAAGCATACAGCAGAGGATAGTTTCAATCTGCCTACCTCTGGGTTATGAGCCCAGCATGCTTCCATTGCTGTACTCTGCTGCACATGTAAGTGCAAGAGATCCTGAAGCACTCACTCATCATGGGAAAGTACCAATGTGTTTCTTCGTTGGTTGATGGAAGAAACATCTTACAAAAACTCTCCAGATTATTGACTTTTTAAAGTTTTTCTAGGAAACGTTTTAGATGAATGCTTATTAGCCTTTGTCAGTATGCACTTTCGCAAAGTGTCTCTGTGGCGCAATCAGTTAGTGTGTACGGCTATTAACTAAAAGGTTGATGGTTCAATCCCACCCAGGGATGTAATTGACCTTGTTATCAGATTTTGGTGATCTTTAAGTAGGCAAGTCAAAATTTCAAACCCCCTCTTATGGTGTAGGGTACCTGGCCTTCTCTGATGTAATCAGAGTTAGATTTGATTCATTGATTTTATAAAAACAGCTAGGAAGCACAATTTAGCAGTGGTTTGCAGAGAAAAAAATATGCTGGCAGAAAAATCCAATTGAGTGATTAAACAGCTCTTCATTTTCTGGCTTTATTTTTATGCTAACAAATTTGTTCTCTGAAAAGTGTCCACAAAGCCAAGTCTCTGATTAACACCTTTGTAAGGATGGTTTTTCACCTATTACTAAATTAAACTTGCTTCATTGGAAAGGTAGCAAGATGCATCCTCATTTCAATGTCTCGTGAAATAATACAAGTTGACACCAGGAAACATTAACGCCACTGCATCCTTGCTGCTTTCTCATGTGGAAGTCTGTTTAATGCGAAAACAAGGTGATATCTAATTATCACACAGGTAAGGAATTAAGAAAATCTTTATTTAAGGGTGAAGATGTTTCTCACAAAATCATTGCCCCAATGCATCATTGAAATTCAAGCTGGAAAGATGATTTTAATATATCACTTGTACATTTTGTATTGCTCTTCTGGTGACAATGTAGTTTGTTTTTGTCAATTACCATTTTAATAATAGGGTAAAGAAAATTAAGTGGATTTTTGAAAGAAATCAATACTGTCAATATACTATTAAAACAAATTAAAATGGTAAAAGTTATTGTACTTTAAGTAAAAATAAAAGAGCCAAAATATCAATCCCAGTTTTGGATTACTTTAATTAACAAAAAAAAAGCATATAGCAGAGGATAGTTTCAATCTGCCTACCTCTTGGTTATGGGCCCAGCATGCTTCCATTGCTGTACTCTGCTGCACATGTAAGTGCAAGAGATCCTGAAGCACTCACTCATCATGGGAAAGTACCAATGTGTTTATTCGTTGGTTGATGGAAGAAACATCTTACAAAAACTCTCCAGATTATTGATTTTTTAATGTTTTTCTAGGAAACGTTCTAGATGTATGCTTATTAGCCTTTGTCAGTATGTACTTTTTGCAAAGTGTCTCTGTGGCGCAATCGGTTAGTGTGTTCGGCTATTAACCAAAAGGTTGGTGGTTCAATCCCACCCAGGGACTTAATTGACCTTGTGATCAGATTTTGGTGATATTTAAGTAGACAAGTCAAAATTTCAAACCCCCTCTTATTGTGTAGGGTACCTGGCCTTCTATGATGTAATCAGAGTTAGATTTGATTCAGTGATTTTATAAAAACAGCTAGGAAGCACAATTTAGCAGTGGGTTGCAGAGAAAAAAAATATGCTGGCAGGAAAATCCAATTGAGTGATTAAACAGCTCTTTATTTTCTGGCTTTATTTTTATGCTAACAAATTTGTTCTCTGAAAAGTGTCCACAAAGCCAAGTCTCTGATTAACACCTTTGTAAGGATGGTTTTTCACCTATTACTAAATTAAACTTGCTTCATTGGAAAGGCAGCAAGATGCATCCTCATTTCAATGTCTACTGAAATAATACAGGTTGACACCAGGAAACATTAACGCCACTGCATCCTTGCTGCTTTCTCATGTGGAAGTCTGTTTAATGTGAAAACAAGGTGATATATAATTAGCACACAGGTAAGGAATTAAGAAAATCTTTATTTAAGGGTGAAGATGTTTCTCACAAAATCGTTGCCCCAATGCATCATTGAAATTCAAGCTGGAAAGATGATTTTAATATATCACTTGTACATTTTGTATTGCTCTTCTGGTGACAATGTAGTTTGTTTTTGTCAATTACCATTTTAATAATAGGGTAAAGAAAATTAAGTGGATTTTTGAAAGAAAACAATACTGTCAATATACTATTAAAACAAATTAAAATGGTAAAAGTGATTGTACTTTAAGTAAAAATAAAAGAGCCAAAATATCAATCCCAGTTTTGGATTACTTTAATTAAAAAAAAAAGCATACAGCAGAGGATAGTTTCAATCTGCCTACCTCTGGGTTATGAGCCCAGCATGCTTCCATTGCTGTACTCTGCTGCACATGTAAGTGCAAGAGATCCTGAAGCACTCACTCATCATGGGAAAGTACCAATGTGTTTCTTCATTGGTTGATGGAAGAAACATCTTACAAAAACTCTCCAGATTATTGACTTTTTAAAGTTTTTCTAGGAAACGTTTTAGATGAATGCTTATTAGCGTTTGTCAGTATGCACTTTCGCAAAGTGTCTCTGTGGCGCAATCAGTTAGTGTGTACGGCTATTAACTAAAAGGTTGGTGGTTCAATCCCACCCAGGGATGTAATTGACCTTGTTATCAGATTTTGGTGATCTTTAAGTAGACAAGTCAAAATTTCAAACCCCCTGTTATGGTGTAGGGTACCTGGCCTTCTCTGATTTAATCAGAGTTAGATTTGATTCATTGATTTTATAAAAACAGCTAGGAAGCACAATTTAGCAGTGGTTTGCAGAGAAAAAAAATATGCTGGCAGAAAAATCCAATTGAGTGATTAAACAGCTCTTCATTTTCTGGCTTTATTTTTATGCTAACAAATTTGTTCTCTGAAAAGTGTCCACAAAGCCAAGTCTCTGATTAACACCTTTGTAGGGATGGTTTTTCACCTATTACTAAATTAAACTTGCTTCATTGGAAAGGCAGCAAGATGCATCCTCATTTCAATGTCTCGTGAAATAATACAAGTTGACACCAGGAAACATTAACGCCACTGCATCCTTGCTGCTTTCTCATGTGGAAGTATGTTTAATGCGAAAACAAGGTGATATCTAATTATCACACAGGTAAGGAATTAAGAAAATCTTTATTTAAGGGTGAAGATGTTTCTCACAAAATCATTGCCCCAATGCATCATTGAAATTCAAGCTGGAAAGATGATTTTAATATATCACTTGTACATTTTGTATTGCTCTTCTGGTGACAATGTAGTTTGTTTTTGTCAATTACCATTTTAATAATAGGGTAAAGAAAATTAAGTGGATTTTTGAAAGAAATCAATACTGTCAATATACTATTAAAACAAATTAAAATGGTAAAAGTTATTGTACTTTAAGTAAAAATAAAAGAGCCAAAATATCAATCCCAGTTTTGGATTACTTTAATTAACAAAAAAAAAGCATATAGCAGAGGATAGTTTCAATCTGCCTACCTCTGGGTTATGGGCCCAGCATGCTTCCATTGCTGTACTCTGCTGCACATGTAAGTGCAAGAGATCCTGAAACACTCACTCATCATGGGAAAGTACCAATGTGTTTATTCGTTGGTTGATGGAAGAAACATCTTACAAAAACTCTCCAGATTATTGACTTTTTAAAGTTTTTCTAGGAAACGTTTTAGATGAATGCTTATTAGACCTTGTCAGTATATACTTTTGCAATGTGTCTCTGTGGCGCAATCAGTTAGTGTGTACGGCTATTAACCAAAAGGTTGGTGGATCAATCCCACCCAGGTACGTAATTGACCTTGTTATCAGATTTTGGTGATCTTTAAGTAGACAAGTCAAAATTTCAAACCCCCTGTTATGGTGTAGGGTACCTGGTCTTCTCTGATGTAATCAGAGTTAGATTTGATTCAGTGATTTTATAAAAACAGCTAGGAAGCACAATTTAGCAGTGGGTTGCAGAGAAAAAAAATATGCTGGCAGAAAAATCCAATTGAGTGATTAAACAGCTCTTTATTTTCTGGCTTTATTTTTATGCTAACAAATTTGTTCTCTGAAAAGTGTCCACAAAGCCAAGTCTCTGATTAACACCTTTGTAAGGATGGTTTTTCACCTATTACTAAATTAAACTTGCTTCATTGGAAAGGCAGCAAGATGCATCCTCATTTCAATGTCTACTGAAATAATACAGGTTGACACCAGGAAACATTAACGCCACTGCATCCTTGCTGCTTTCTCATGTGGAAGTCTGTTTAATGTGAAAACAAGGTGATATCTAATTAGCACACAGGTAAGGAATTAAGAAAATCTTTATTTAAGGGTGAAGATGTTTCTCACAAAATCGTTGCCCCAATGCATCATTGAAATTCAAGCTGGAAAGATGATTTTAATATATCACTTGTACATTTTGTATTGCTCTTCTGGTGACAATGTAGTTTGTTTTTGTCAATTACCATTTTAATAATAGGGTAAAGAAAATTAAGTGGATTTTTGAAAGAAAACAATACTGTCAATATACTATAAAAACAAATTAAAATGGTAAAAGTTATTGTACTTTAAGTAAAAATAAAAGAGCCAAAATATCAATCCCAGTTTTGCAGTGGCAAACGCAGGATTTGCATGGGGGGGTTTCCAGAACTGGGCGGAGCCAATCACGGGGGTGGGGACTGAGGTGACCCAGTATATGCTGGGTCCGTAAAACTAGTGTGTCTGTGTGTGTGTATATATATATATATATATATATATATATATGTACACATATATATATATATATATACACATATATCTACACACACACATATATATATATATATATATATATACACACACATACACACACACATACATATACATATACACGGGTGGTCTTCAGTATGCCGGCGGTCGGGCTCCCGGCGACCAGCATACCGGCGCCGGGAGCCTGACCGCCGGCATACCGACACTTATTCTACCTCGTGGGGGTCCACGACCCCCCTGGAGGGAGAATAGAATAGTGTGGCGCACGTAGCATGGCGAGCGCAGCGAGCCCGCAAGGGTCTCATTTGCGCTCGCCACACTGTTGGTAAGCCGGCCTCCCGGCACCGGTATGCTGTCGCCGGGAGGCCGGCCGCTGGGAGATCATAGTGAATCCATATACACATATACATAGCATATTAAACATGCATACATATATATATATATATATATATATATACACACACATACAGTACACATATATATACACATGTATATATATATATATCATATGTGTGTGTGTGTGTGTGTGTGTGTGTGTGTGTTTATATGTATGTATGTACGTACGTACGTACGTACGTACGTACGTACGTATGTATATACATGTGTATATATGTAGGCACATGGATATATATGTACTATAATTAAAAAAAAGTAAACTTTTATTGCACTTGCAAGTGCCACCAGGAAGACAGCAGGCTGCAGAGGACGCTAGACAGTCATTAATAATACTCATGCAGCTAAAACCCCCCCTGGGTGCGCCACTGTTTTGGATTACTTTAATTAACAAACAAAAAAATGCATATAGCAGAGGATAGTTTTAATCTGCCTACCTCTGGGTTATGGGCCCAGCATGCTTCCATTGCTGTACTCTGCTGCACATGTATGTGCAAGAGATCCTGAAGCACTCAATCATCATGGGAAAGTACCAATGTGTTTCTTCGTTGGTTGATAGAAGAAACATCTTACAAAAACTCTCCAGATTATTGACTTTTTTAAGTTTTTCTAGGAAACGTTTTAGATGAATGCTTATTAGCCTTTGTCAGTATGGACTTTTGCAAAGTGTCTCAATCAATTAGTGTGTACGGCTATTAACCAAAAGGTTGGTGGTTCAATCCCACCCAGGGTGACCTTGTTATCAGATTTTGGTGATCTTTAAGTAGACAAGTCAAATTTCATACCCCCTGTTATGGTGTAGGGTACCTGGCCTTCTCTGATGTAATCAGAGTTAGATTTGATTCAGTGATTTTATAAAAACATCTAGGAAGCACAATTTAGCAGTGGGTTGCAGAGAAAAAGAAATATGCTGGCAAAAAAATCAAATTGCGTGATTAAACAGCTCTTCATTTTCTGGCTTTATTTTTATGCTAACAAATTTGTTCTCTGAAAAGTGTCCACAAAGCCAAGTCTCTGATTAACACCTTTGTAGGGATGGTTTTTCACCTATTACTAAATTAAACTTGCTTCATTGGAAAGGCAGCAAGATGCATCCTCATTTCAATGGTAAGTCAACCTTCTTGCCCTATGTTCCCTCTCAACGGATGAAGACGCATCATTATCTACCGCAGTCATTTTGGCCCAATAGATATGCAAGAAGTTAAGATTCCCCTTTCTTTGCAGGTAGAGGAAGGAAAAGGAAGAGGTCTGTAGCCTCTTCAAGATCGCAGGACCAGAGATTGTCCTCTGCTTCTGCCAAATCCACTGCATGACACTGGGGCTTTCTTGCAGGAGCCCACACCAGTGGGGGCACGTCTAAAACTCTTCAGTCAGTTCTGGATTCATTCGGACCTGGACTCGTGGGTTTTACAAATAGTGTCCCAAGGGTACAAACTGGGGTTTCAAGACGTTCCCCCTCACCGATTGTTCAAATTGGCCTTAGTCAGCAGGGAGAAGGTGTCACAACTGAGGGCCTGAGCTGACGGGAGGCAGCCTCAGTTGTAGGGGCTGAGATGTACCGGAACCCGGGAGGTTGTATCAGACCCCTGGACATGTAAGTAATATGAATAATAACTGCCCGAAGGCGTGACCACGACAACTTGGATAAAAGTCAATGATGTTTATTATGACAACTCCGCAACACAGCAGCAGTAAAAGAAAACATAAAAGTCAGCAAAGAATAAATACAGTTCCTGGGTACTACAGGGTGGCAGGAGCCACAGGGCACTGGTAGTGTGAGATAGTTCTTATAATCTTCTAGATGGAAAGTCCTTACCAGGCCCGACTGTAGCAATGGAGATAACCCAGGATAGTACCAGCTGGTGTTCCAGGAAAAGCTGGGTTGCTGAAGATAAAACAGCTGCTGTGGATACTGGCTGGAACCAGACTGTTGTTAACACGGAGTGGATACTGGCTGGAACCAGTTAAATAATAAATGAAGCTTGAGAGCGATGCAATATGAGTAAAATGTAGAGTTTGAGAGCGGAGAAATAATAATACCGGTGGAGAGTGGTAAAGTGTAGAAAGGACACCGGCCCTTTAAGAGAAGCTGTACTCTGCTGGAAGCTGAGCTGGAAGCAGGTAATGTTGAAGCTGGAAACAGATGAATCCACAATGGATCAGAGAGTCAGGCTACACCGCAGGTGGAATGCTGGTGCGGGTCTCTATGGTGGAAGTCTTGAGACAGGAGCTGGAACCTGGAAGACAATCACAGGAGAGAGACAAACAGGAACTAGGTTTGACAACCAAAGCACTGACGCCTTCCTTGCTCAGGCACAGTGTATTTATACCTGCAGCAAGGAAGGGATTGGCTAGGCAATTATGCAGATTAACAATACTGACAACAGATTGGAGGAAATGATCAGCTGACAGAGTCCAAGATGGCTGCGCCCATGCAGACACTTGGAGGGAAGTTTGGTTTGTAATCCATGTGGTAATGAAAACAGTAATGGCGGCGCCGGCCACTGGAGACAGGAGACGCCCGGCTGACAAGTGCACATCCAACCACGCGGACACAGCGGAGACCGCGGCTGACGTAATCGCCACTCTGACACTCTGCATGCAGAAGCTCAGGGACGGCGGCGGAGGCCGCGGGAGACGCCATGCCAGATGTAATAAGGCGTTACTGTGACAGCGTCTCAGAGAGACAGGAGAGGATGCAGGAATGTGAACATTAGGATAACAGATGGGATCCGGTCCTGGAGCGCTGAGCCAGCCTTAGGAGGCATCTGATGGGTAAGAAATGGTGTCCAGATACCCGGATCGTGACAGAAGGTTTTTATTCAAGCCTCTTCGTGGTCCCGAAGCCGGACGGCTCAGTCAGACCAATCTTAAATCTGAAATCCCTCAATTTCTTCCTAAAGAAATTCAATTTCAAGATGGAATTTCTCAGGGCAGTGATCTCCAGTCCGGAGGACGGAGATTTCATGGTTTTGGTAGAGATGAGCGGGTTCGGTTTCTTTGAATCCGAACCCGCACGAACTTCACTTTTTTTTTCACGGGTCCGAGCGACTCGGATCTTCCCGCCTTGCTCGGTTAACCCGAGCGCGCCCGAACGTCATCATGACGCTGTCGGATTCTCGCGAGGCTCGGATTCTATCGCGAGACTCGGATTCTATATAAGGAGCCGCGCGTCGCCGCTATTTTCACACGTGCATTGAGATTGATAGGGAGAGGACGTGGCTGGCGTCCTCTCCATTTAGATTAGATTTAGAAGAGAGAGAGAGAGAGAGATTGCTGTGATACTGTAGATTAGAAGAGAGTGCAGACAGAGTTTAGTGACTGACGACCACAGTGACCAGTGACCACCAGAGACAGTGCAGTTGTTTGTTTTATTTAATATATCCGTTCTCTGCCTGAAAAAAACGATACACAGTCACACAGTGACTCAGTCTGTGTGCACTGCTCAGCCCAGTGTGCTGCACATCAATGTATTGTATATAAAGCTTATAATTGTGGGGGAGACTGGGGAGCACTGCAGGTTGTTATAGCAGGAGCCAGGAGTACATGATAAATAATATTATATTAAAATTAAACAGTGCACACTTTTGCTGCAGGAGTGCCACTGCCAGTGTGACTAGTGGTGACCAGTGCCTGACCACCAGTATATTAGTAGTATTGTATACTATCTCTTTATCAACCAGTCTATATTAGCAGCAGACACAGTACAGTGCGGTAGTTCACGGCTGTGTCGGCACTCGGCAGGCAGTCCGTCCATCCATAATTGTATTATAATATATACCACCTAACCGTGTTTTTTTTTTCATTCTTTATACCGTCGTCATACTAGTTGTTACGAGTATACTATCTCTTTATCAACCAGTGTACAGTGCGGTAGTTCACGGCTGTGGCTACCTCTGTGTCGGCACTCGGCAGGCAGTCCGTCCAACCATAATTGTATTATAATATATACCACCTAACCGTGGTTTTTTTTTCATTCTTTATACCGTCGTCATACTAGTTGTTACGAGTATACTACTATCTCTTTATCAACCAGTGTACAGTGCGGTAGTTCACGGCTGTGGCTACCTCTGTGTCGGCACTCGGCAGGCAGTCCGTCCATCCATAATTGTATTATAATATATACCACCTAACCGTGGTTTTTTTTTCATTCTTTATACCGTCGTCATACTAGTTGTTACGAGTATACTACTATCTCTTTATCAACCAGTGTACAGTGCGGTAGTTCACGGCTGTGGCTACCTCTGTGTCGGCACTCGGCAGGCAGTCCGTCCAACCATAATTGTATTATAATATATACCACCTAACCGTGGTTTTTTTTTCATTCTTTATACCGTCGTCATACTAGTTGTTACGAGTATACTACTATCTCTTTATCAACCAGTGTACAGTGCAGTAGTTCACGGCTGTGGCTACCTCTGTGTCGGCACTCGGCAGGCAGTCCGTCCAACCATAATTGTATTATATACCACCTAACCGTGGTTTTTTTTTCATTCTTTATACCGTCGTCATACTAGTTGTTACGAGTATACTACTATCTCTTTATCAACCAGTGTACAGTGCGGTAGTTCACGGCTGTGGCTACCTCTGTGTCGGCACTCGGCAGGCAGTCCGTCCAACCATAATTGTATTATAATATATACCACCTAACCGTGGTTTTTTTTTCATTCTTTATACCGTCGTCATACTAGTTGTTACGAGTATACTACTATCTCTTTATCAACCAGTGTACAGTGCGGTAGTTCACGGCTGTGGCTACCTCTGTGTCGGCACTCGGCAGGCAGTCCGTCCATCCATAATTGTATTATAATATATACCACCTAACCGTGGTTTTTTTTCATTCTTTATACCGTCGTCATACTAGTTGTTACGAGTATACTACTATCTCTTTATCAACCAGTGTACAGTGCGGTAGTTCACGGCTGTGGCTACCTCTGTGTCGGCACTCGGCAGGCAGTCCGTCCAACCATAATTGTATTATAATATATACCACCTAACCGTGGTTTTTTTTTCATTCTTTATACCGTCGTCATACTAGTTGTTACGAGTATACTACTATCTCTTTATCAACCAGTGTACAGTGCGGTAGTTCACGGCTGTGGCTACCTCTGTGTCGGCACTCGGCAGGCAGTCCGTCCAACCATAATTGTATTATAATATATACCACCTAACCGTGGTTTTTTTTTCATTCTTTATACCGTCGTCATACTAGTTGTTACGAGTATACTACTATCTCTTTATCAACCAGTGTACAGTGCGGTAGTTCACGGCTGTGGCTACCTCTGTGTCGGCACTCGGCAGGCAGTCCGTCCATCCATAATTGTATTATATACCACCTAACCGTGGTTTTTTTATACCACCTAACCGTGGCAGTCCGTCCATAATTGTATACTAGTATCCAATCCATCCATCTCCATTGTTTACCTGAGGTGCCTTTTAGTTCTGCCTATAAAATATGGAGAACAAAAAAGTTGAGGTTCCAAAATTAGGGAAAGATCAAGATCCACTTCCACCTCGTGCTGAAGCTGCTGCCACTAGTCATGGCCGAGACGATGAAATGCCAGCAACGTCGTCTGCCAAGGCCGATGCCCAATGTCATAGTACAGAGCATGTCAAATCCAAAACACCAAATATCAGAAAAAAAAGGACTCCAAAACCTAAAATAAAATTGTCGGAGGAGAAGCGTAAACTTGCCAATATGCCATTTACCACACGGAGTGGCAAGGAACGGCTGAGGCCCTGGCCTATGTTCATGGCTAGTGGTTCAGCTTCACATGAGGATGGAAGCACTCAGCCTCTCGCTAGAAAACTGAAAAGACTCAAGCTGGCAAAAGCACCGCAAAGAACTGTGCGTTCTTTGAAATCCCAAATCCACAAGGAGAGTCCAATTGTGTCGGTTGCGATGCCTGACCTTCCCAACACTGGACGTGAAGAGCATGCGCCTTCCACCATTTGCACGCCCCCTGCAAGTGCTGGAAGGAGCACCCGCAGTCCAGTTCCTGATAGTCAGATTGAAGATGTCAGTGTTGAAGTACACCAGGATGAGGAGGATATGGGTGTTGCTGGCGCTGGGGAGGAAATTGACCAGGAGGATTCTGATGATGAGGTGGTTTGTTTAAGTCAGGCACCCGGGGAGACACCTGTTGTCCGTGGGAGGAATATGGCCGTTGACATGCCAGGTGAAAATACCAAAAAAATCAGCTCTTCGGTGTGGAGGTATTTCACCAGAAATGCGGACAACAGGTGTCAAGCCGTGTGTTCCCTTTGTCAAGCTGTAATAAGTAGGGGTAAGGACGTTAACCACCTCGGAACATCCTCCCTTATACGTCACCTGCAGCGCATTCATAATAAGTCAGTGACAAGTTCAAAAACTTTGGGTGACAGCGGAAGCAGTCCACTGACCAGTAAATCCCTTCCTCTTGTAACCAAGCTCACGCAAACCACCCCACCAACTCCCTCAGTGTCAATTTCCTCCTTCCCCAGGAATGCCAATAGTCCTGCAGGCCATGTCACTGGCAAGTCTGACGAGTCCTCTCCTGCCTGGGATTCCTCCGATGCATCCTTGCGTGTAACGCCTACTGCTGCTGGCGCTGCTGTTGTTGCCGCTGGGAGTCGATGGTCATCCCAGAGGGGAAGTCGTAAGCCCACTTGTACTACTTCCAGTAAGCAATTGACTGTTCAACAGTCCTTTGCGAGGAAGATGAAATATCACAGCAGTCATCCTACTGCAAAGCGGATAACTGAGTCCTTGACAACTATGTTGGTGTTAGACGTGCGTCCGGTATCCGCCGTTAGTTCACAGGGAACTAGACAATTTATTGAGGCAGTGTGCCCCCGTTACCAAATACCATCTAGGTTCCACTTCTCTAGGCAGGCGATACCGAGAATGTACACGGACGTCAGAAAAAGACTCACCAGTGTCCTAAAAAATGCAGTTGTACCCAATGTCCACTTAACCACGGACATGTGGACAAGTGGAGCAGGGCAGGGTCAGGACTATATGACTGTGACAGCCCACTGGGTAGATGTATGGACTCCCGCCGCAAGAACAGCAGCGGCGGCACCAGTAGCAGCATCTCGCAAACGCCAACTCTTTCCTAGGCAGGCTACGCTTTGTATCACCGCTTTCCAGAATACGCACACAGCTGAAAACCTCTTACGGCAACTGAGGAAGATCATCGCGGAATGGCTTACCCCAATTGGACTCTCCTGTGGATTTGTGGCATCGGACAACGCCAGCAATATTGTGTGTGCATTAAATATGGGCAAATTCCAGCACGTCCCATGTTTTGCACATACCTTGAATTTGGTGGTGCAGAATTTTTTAAAAAACGACAGGGGCGTGCAAGAGATGCTGTCGGTGGCCAGAAAAATTGCGGGACACTTTCGGCGTACAGGCACCACGTACAGAAGACTGGAGCACCACCAAAAACTACTGAACCTGCCCTGCCATCATCTGAAGCAAGAAGTGGTAACGAGGTGGAATTCAACCCTCTATATGCTTCAGAGGTTGGAGGAGCAGCAAAAGGCCATTCAAGCCTATACAATTGAGCACGATATAGGAGATGGAATGCACCTGTCTCAAGTGCAGTGGAGAATGATTTCAACGTTGTGCAAGGTTCTGATGCCCTTTGAACTTGCCACACGTGAAGTCAGTTCAGACACTGCCAGCCTGAGTCAGGTCATTCCCCTCATCAGGCTTTTGCAGAAGAAGCTGGAGGCATTGACGAAGGAGCTAACACGGAGCGATTCCGCTAGGCATGTGGGACTTGTGGATGCAGCCCTTAATTCGCTTAACAAGGATTCACGGGTGGTCAATCTGTTGAAATCAGAGCACTACATTTTGGCCACCGTGCTCGATCCTAGATTTAAAGCCTACCTTGGATCTCTCTTTCCGGCAGACACAGGTCTGCTGGGGTTGAAAGACCTGCTGGTGACAAAATTGTCAAGTCAAGCGGAACGCGACCTGTCAACATCTCCTCCTTCACATTCTCCCGCAACTAGGGGTGCGAGGAAAAGGCTCAGAATTCCAAGCCCACCCGCTGGCGGTGATGCAGGGCAGTCTGGAGCGACTGCTGATGCTGACATCTGGTCCGGACTGAAGGACCTGACAACGATTACGGACATGTCGTCTACTGTCACTGCATATGATTCTCTCAACATTGATAGAATGGTGGAGGATTATATGAGTGACCGCATCCAAGTAGGCACGTCACACAGTCCGTACTTATACTGGCAGGAAAAAGAGGCAATTTGGAGGCCCTTGCACAAACTGGCTTTATTCTACCTAAGTTGCCCTCCCACAAGTGTGTACTCCGAAAGAGTGTTTAGTGCCGCCGCTCACCTTGTCAGCAATCGGCGTACGAGGTTACATCCAGAAAATGTGGAGAAGATGATGTTCATTAAAATGAATTATAATCAATTCCTCCGCGGAGACATTGACCAGCAGCAATTGCCTCCACAAAGTACACAGGGAGCTGAGATGGTGGATTCCAGTGGGGACGAATTGATAATCTGTGAGGAGGGGGATGTACACGGTGATATATCGGAGGGTGAAGATGAGGTGGACATCTTGCCTCTGTAGAGCCAGTTTGTGCAAGGAGAGATTAATTGCTTCTTTTTTGGGGGGGGTCCAAACCAACCCGTCATATCAGTCACAGTCGTGTGGCAGACCCTGTCACTGAAATGATGGGTTGGTTAAAGTGTGCATGTCCTGTTTTGTTTATACAACATAAGGGTGGGTGGGAGGGCCCAAGGATAATTCCATCTTGCACCTCTTTTTTCTTTTCTTTTTCTTTGCATCATGTGCTGATTGGGGAGGGTTTTTTGGAAGGGACATCCTGCGTGACACTGCAGTGCCACTCCTAGATGGGCCCGGTGTTTGTGTCGGCCACTAGGGTCGCTAATCTTACTCACACAGCTACCTCATTGCGCCTCTTTTTTTCTTTGCGTCATGTGCTGTTTGGGGAGGGTTTTTTGGAAGGGACATCCTGCGTGACACTGCAGTGCCACTCCTAGATGTGCCCGGTGTTTGTGTCGGCCACTAGGGTCGCTAATCTTACTCACACAGCTACCTCATTGCGCCTCTTTTTTTCTTTGCGTCATGTGCTGTTTGGGGAGGGTTTTTTGGAAGGGACATCCTGCGTGACACTGCAGTGCCACTCCTAGATGTGCCCGGTGTTTGTGTCGGCCACTAGGGTCGCTAATCTTACTCACACAGTCAGCTACCTCATTGCGCCTCTTTTTTTCTTTGCGTCATGTGCTGTTTGGGGAGGGTTTTTTGGAAGGGCCATCCTGCGTGACACTGCAGTGCCACTCCTAGATGGGCCCGGTGTTTGTGTCGGCCACTAGGGTCGCTAATCTTACTCACACAGCTACCTCATTGCGCCTCTTTTTTTCTTTGCGTCATGTGCTGTTTGGGGAGGGTTTTTTGGAAGGGACATCCTGCGTGACACTGCAGTGCCACTCCTAGATGGGCCCGGTGTTTGTGTCGGCCACTAGGGTCGCTTATCTTACTCACACAGCGACCTCGGTGCAAATTTTAGGACTAAAAATAATATTGTGAGGTGTGAGGTATTCAGAATAGACTGAAAATGAGTGTAAATTATGGTTTTTGAGGTTAATAATACTTTGGGATCAAAATGACCCCCAAATTCTATGATTTAAGCTGTTTTTTAGGGTTTTTGGAAAAAAACACCCGAATCCAAAACACACCCGAATCCGACAAAAATAATTCGGTGAGGTTTTGCCAAAACGCGTTCGAACCCAAAACACGGCCGCGGAACCGAACCCAAAACCAAAACACAAAACCCGAAAAATTTCAGGCGCTCATCTCTAGGTTTTGGTAGACATAAAGGATGCCTGCTTACATGTTCCCATTTAGCCACTGCCTCAAGCTACCTAAGGTTTGCAATTCAGGATTGTCATTACCAATTTCAGACATTGCCGTTTGGTCTGTCCACGGCTCCGAGGATTTTCACCAGGGTGATGGCGGAAATTATGGTTCTCCTTCGCAAGCAAGGAGTCACAATTATCCCGTACTTGGATGATCTCCTGATAAAGGCGAGATCCAGGGACCAGTTGGTGCAAAACATTGCACTCTCCCTGACAGTTCTTCAACAACATGGTTGGCTCCTAAACTTGCCAAAATCGCAGTTGGTCCCAATGACGCGGTTGTTGTTTTTGGGAGTCATACTGTTAGGCGCCGGGGTCCGCTTGATGGTCTGCGCGGCCCGGCGCCTAGCAACTAGAGACGCCGTGCACGTACAGCCGCCGGCTCCCTAGCAACGCTAGACGCCGGGCGCGCTGAGCCGCACGGACCCTAGCAACGGGGACGCCACTGGCGGACTGCGTTCCCCGTTGCTAGGCTTTAGGAAATTAAGATATTCACCTGCTCTCTGGCCGTGCAGCAAGGCAGCTGCACGGCATTTATTCTAATCAGCCATTAGCAGCTGATTGGAGGACTCCTTGTTAAATACACTCCCAGGGCTTCTCACAGACGCCGGTAATAGCTTCCTGCATGCTGCCTTTGTTTGCCGAGAGTCTGTTTCCAGTCCTGCTGTATCCGGTCATTCCAGTCCGCAGAAGTCCGGTATTCGGGAGTTGTCATCTCATCCCAAGAGGTCGTTTGGTTCCCTGGAGTCCTGACTGATCACCGTTTTATATCCAGTGGTGTTCGTGAGTTGCGGCTCTGCCGTGTGTTGCGGCTCAGCCGCTTTACCTTTTATATTTTGTGTTTGGAGCATTTGCGGAGGGTTCCGCTTCCACAAGTCCTCTCTGGTACTTGGCGGTGCCGGGTAGGAGAATTGGACAAGTGGATATTTTGGTTGTCCTTTTTCCTGGCGGTTTCTCCGCACATATTATAGTTTTGAGTTTGCTTAGCCCCTGGCCTGGTTGTTTAGTTAGAGGGCCTCTTGTTATCACCCTGTCTCGGGTTTCCCTTTGTCTCTCATTAAGACCGGGGGGCATCGAAGTTGGGCAGACATAATCCGCCCTTCAAAAGCGGCTGCCAAGGGCTCAAGAAACCATAGTCTCGCAGGGGATTTCTGACAACACGGGTGAGACAAAAGAGTAAGGGTGCCAGGGGCTATTTTCCTGTCCTGCTCCCTTCCCCAGCATTCAGTTCCAGTGCTCCAGTCCTTGCCATAAGATCTTCTCTGACCAGAGTGCTGGAATCATAACATTATTACCGGCCATACCAAAACTTAAAATTAAACGGGGTTTAATTTTTTCTCATTCAGTTTTGTGAGAGTTTATCGGCCTCATGAATCCAACAGGTTTAGGGCCAAATCCTGGTCAGCTCTTAGTCAGCCAGATTCAAGAACTTACTCAGATGGTTCAGGATCTTTCTCTTCGGGTGAAGTCGCAGGAAGATCTTTTGCGAGCTTCCCCAAGGGTAGTCCCTGAACCAAAGATGCATTTGCCTGACCGTTTTTCTGGTGATAGAAAAGAGTTTTTTAATTTTAAAGAATCCTGTAAACTTTATTTTCATTTAAGACCGACTTCCTCGGGTACTGAATCTCAGCGGGTAGGGTTTATTATTTCTTTGCTCCAGGGGGATCCTCAGACCTGGGCATTTGGTTTAAGAGCAGAGGATCCGGCATTGTTGTCAGTTGACGCTTTTTTTGAGTCTTTAGGGCTCTTGTATGATGACCCTGATAGAGAGGCGTCCGCTGAAAGTCAGTTGCGCGCTCTCAGACAGGGTAGAAATCCTGCAGAGGTTTATTGTACGGAGTTTCGCCGTTGGTCGAACGACTGTGGCTGGAATGACCCAGCCCTGCGCAGTCAGTTTCGCCTCGGCTTATCAGAGTCTATAAAAGACAGTCTCCTTCAGTACCCCGCTCCTGAGACTCTCGATAAACTCATGGAGCTTTCTATTAAGATTGATCGTCGTCTCAGAGAGCGGAGGGCTGAAAAAGGAGCACCTGTAAGGTCAAGTCCGTGTGTATATTCCATTCCTGAAGACGTAGAGGAGACCATGCAGATGGGTCTCTCCCGGCTGTCTCCTGAAGAAAGAGCCAGAAGGCAAAATTCTGGTCTTTGTCTGTACTGTGGGGGTAAGGGACATTTTGCTCGTAATTGTCCGAACAAGTCGGGAAACGCTTTGACCAGGTGAATTGTGAGGGGGTTCACCTAGGTCTGCAGCTTATCTCCTCGAATAACTCCCTTTTAGTCCCAGTTAAAGTTTCCTTTGGCAGCCTCAGTTCTTCGGTGTCGGCTTTTGTTGACAGTGGAGCTGCAGGAAACTTTATGGATTTAACTTGGGCTAAGGCCTTAGGCATTCCTCAGTTACCTTTGGGTAGGTGTGTCACCATGCATGGCTTAGATGGGAGTCCGCTGTCTAATGGGATTATTTCTCTCCGTACACCCCCTGTACTACTTACAGTAGGAGCTCTACATTCCGAGAAAATCGAGTTCTTTCTTACACATTGCCCAGCAGTTCCAGTTGTTCTGGGTCACCCTTGGCTGGCCTTTCATAATCCCACCATTGATTGGCGGTCGGGGGAGTGTTCACATTGGGGTACTTTTTGTGATAAGGAATGTATCACGTTTCCAGTCAGAGCAGCAGCTATCATTCCAGAACTCATTCCGGTGGAATACCAGGAGTTTGCTGATGTTTTCTCCAAAGGCAATGCGGACATTCTGCCTCCCCATCGGCCTTATGATTGTGCTATTGAGTTAATTCCTGGTGCCGCATTGCCAAAGGGAAGATTATATGCATTATCCGGGCCAGAAACTGCGGCTATGAATGATTATGTAAAGGAGAGCCTTGAGAAAGGATTTATTAGACCATCAAAATCTCCTTTAAGTGCAGGCTTCTTCTTTGTGGAGAAAAAGGATGGCTCGCTTAGACCTTGCATTGATTTTAGAGCCCTGAATAAGATCTCAGTTAAAAACACCTATCCTTTGCCGTTGATTTCTGTACTCTTTGATCAGTTACGTTCTGCTGTGATTTTTTCTAAAATTGACCTTAGAGGAGCGTACAACCTCATCCGAATTAAATCTGGAGATGAGTGGAAAACGGCCTTCAGTACTCAGTCGGGTCACTACGAATACCTGGTGATGCCGTTCGGCCTGTCCAATGCTCCGGCAGTTTTTCAAGACCTCATTAACGATGTGCTCCGTGACTTCCTAGGGAAATTCGTGGTCGTTTACTTAGACGACATCCTGATTTTTTCTAAATCAATGGAACAACATGTTACCCAGGTGCGTCTGGTTCTTCAAAAGTTATGTGTGAATCATTTATATGCCAAGCTGGAGAAGTGTGAGTTTCATGTCACGGAAGTATCTTTTTTAGGGTACATAATTTCCCCTCAGGGATTTTCCATGGAACCAAAGAAACTCCAGGCCATCCTTAGTTGGGCGCAACCCACCAATTAAAAGCAATTAAGCGTTTTTTAGGGTTTGCGAATTATTATAGGAGGTTCATTCATTCTTTTTCTGACCTGGTTGCTCCCATTGTAGCTCTGACAAAGAAAGGAGCGGATCCTACCAACTGGTCGCGTGAAGCTGAGTTGTCCTTCCGGGCCTTGAAACAAGCCTTTGTCTCGGCTCCAGTCCTCAGACATCCTAATCCGGAATTGCCCTTTGTGGTGGAGGTTGATGCCTCGGAGGTTGGAGTGGGGGCTATCCTTTCTCAAAAGGATCCGGAGTCTCTGGAGTTACATCCTTGTGCCTTTATGTCCAGGAAATTCTCCTCCGCTGAATCCAACTATGACGTTGGTAATCGGGAGTTACTGGCGGTAAAATGGGCTTTCGAGGAGTGGAGGCATTGGCTGGAGGGAGCAAAACATACTATTTCGGTATTGACTGACCATAAGAACCTGCAATACATTGAATCGGCTAAGCGGCTTAATGCCCGGCAGGCACGTTGGGCATTATTTTTTACGCGTTTCAAATTTATAATCACTTTCAGGCCTGGTTCCAAGAATACTAAGGCTGATGCCCTGTCACATAGCTTTCTTCCGGTTCACAATAACAATCCTGTTACCCCCATACTTCCATCTTCGGTCATCTGGGCGGGCCTCACACAAGATTTATTTACCCAGTTAAAACAGCTTCAACACCAAGCTCCTAGAATTACTCCTGCTGGTCGTCTTTACGTCCCTGAGTTTTTGAGAGTTACTGTTTTAACGGAATTCCATGATAACAAAGTTTCAGGGCATCCAGGAGTCTCTAAGACATTGGAGTTAGTCTCTCGCTCAGTATGGTGGCCTGGTCTTTCTAAAGACGTCAAGGAATTTGTTTATTAATGTCAGGTTTGTGCACAGCATAAGGTTCATCGGGCAACTTATGCCCTTAAATGTTCCTCTCAGGCCGTGGTCTCATATTTCCATGGATTTTGTGGTTGACCTTCCCCTTTCAGCCGGATTCCGAGTCATATGGGTGGTAGTGGACCGTTTTAGTAAAATGGCTCATTTTATTGCTCTTCCCCGATTGCCTTCTGCCCAAGGGTTGGCAGTTTTGTTTCTCCGCCATGTATTCAGGCTTCATGGGTTGCCTACTGATATTGTTTCTGATCGGGGTCCACAATTCATCGCACAATTCTGGAAATGTTTTTGTGCCTCATTGAAGATGAAATTGTCGTTAACATCCGGTTACCACCCACAATCCAACGGGCAAACCGAACGAGTTAATCAATCATTGAAACAATATTTGCGCTTGTATTCAGCCAAACTCCAGAATGATTGGTCCGAGTTTCTTCCGTTGGCTGAATTTGCTTACAATAATTCTTGTCATTCCTCCACTAAAGAGTCTCCATTCTTTTCAGTTTTTGGTTTTCACCCCAGAGCTAATTCTTTTTTTCATCATTCCTCAGTCTCCTCGCTTACCTTAACCTCCCATCTCAGAGCCATTTGGAAAAAGGTGCACCTTGCTCTCAGAAAAGCGGCCTTTCGAGAGAAGAAATTTTCTGACAGGCTCCGACGTCCTTGCACTTTTAAGGCGGGAGATAGGGTGTGGTTGTCGACTCGCAACATCAGACTTCGACAATCCTCAGCTAGACTGGGACCCAAATTTATTGGGCCATTTCTTATTATTAAAAGAGTCAACCCAGTTGCCTTTCGGTTACGTTTACCAAGATCTCTCAGGATTGGAAATACGTTTCATTGTTCCCTGTTGAAACAATACGTTTCTTCCAGTAGATTTCCTCGGAAGATCTCTCAGGGTAGATCTCCAGTGGATGTACAGGGACAACAGGAGTTCTTGGTAGAGAAGGTTCTCGATTCCAAATTGTCCTGGGATCGGCTGTATTTTCTGGTTCACTGGAAAGGCTATGGTCCGGAGGAAAGGTCTTGGGTCCTGGATAAGGATCTTCATGCCCCGAGGCTCAAGAGGGCATTTTTTCGGGAATTTCCTCAGAAACCTGGCTTTAGGGGTTCCTTGACCCCTCCTCAAGGGGGGGGTACTGTTAGGCGCCAGGGTCCGCTTGATGGTCTGCGCGGCCCGGCGCCTAGCAACTAGAGATGCCGTGCACGTA
Organism: Pseudophryne corroboree; assembly: GCF_028390025.1. Taxonomy (NCBI): domain Eukaryota; kingdom Metazoa; phylum Chordata; class Amphibia; order Anura; family Myobatrachidae; genus Pseudophryne; species Pseudophryne corroboree. The sequence continues at coordinate 58,639 of NW_026970458.1, forward strand.
CAGCCGCCGGCTCCCTAGCAACGCTAGACGCCGGGCGCGCTGAGCCGCACGGACCCTAGCAACGGGGACGCCACTGGCGGACCGCGTTCCCCGTTGCTAGGCTTTAGGAAATTAAGATATTCACCTGCTCTCTGGCCGTGCAGCAAGGCAGCTGCACGGCATTTATTCTAATCAGCCATTAGCAGCTGATTGGAGGACTCCTTGTTAAATACACTCCCAGGGCTTCTCACAGACGCCGGTAATAGCTTCCTGCATGCTGCCTTTGTTTGCCGAGAGTCTGTTTCCAGTCCTGCTGTATCCGGTCATTCCAGTCCGCAGAAGTCCGGTATTCGGGAGTTGTCATCTCATCCCAAGAGGTCGTTTGGTTCCCTGGAGTCCTGACTGATCACCGTTTTATATCCAGTGGTGTTCGTGAGTTGCGGCTCTGCCGTGTGTTGCGGCTCAGCCGCTTTACCTTTTATATTTTGTGTTTGGAGCATTTGCGGAGGGTTCCGCTTCCACAAGTCCTCTCTGGTACTTGGCGGTGCCGGGTAGGAGAATTGGACAAGTGGATATTTTGGTTGTCCTTTTTCCTGGCGGTTTCTCCGCACATATTATAGTTTTGAGTTTGCTTAGCCCCTGGCCTGGTTGTTTAGTTAGAGGGCCTCTTGTTATCACCCTGTCTCGGGTTTCCCTTTGTCTCTCATTAAGACCGGGGGGCATCGAAGTTGGGCAGACATAATCCGCCCTTCAAAAGCGGCTGCCAAGGGCTCAAGAAACCATAGTCTCGCAGGGGATTTCTGACAACACGGGTGAGACAAAAGAGTAAGGGTGCCAGGGGCTATTTTCCTGTCCTGCTCCCTTCCCCAGCATTCAGTTCCAGTGCTCCAGTCCTTGCCATAAGATCTTCTCTGACCAGAGTGCTGGAATCATAACATTATTACCGGCCATACCAAAACTTAAAATTAAACGGGGTTTAATTTTTTCTCATTCAGTTTTGTGAGAGTTTATCGGCCTCATGAATCCAACAGGTTTAGGGCCAAATCCTGGTCAGCTCTTAGTCAGCCAGATTCAAGAACTTACTCAGATGGTTCAGGATCTTTCTCTTCGGGTGAAGTCGCAGGAAGATCTTTTGCGAGCTTCCCCAAGGGTAGTCCCTGAACCAAAGATGCATTTGCCTGACCGTTTTTCTGGTGATAGAAAAGAGTTTTTTAATTTTAAAGAATCCTGTAAACTTTATTTTCATTTAAGACCGACTTCCTCGGGTACTGAATCTCAGCGGGTAGGGTTTATTATTTCTTTGCTCCAGGGGGATCCTCAGACCTGGGCATTTGGTTTAAGAGCAGAGGATCCGGCATTGTTGTCAGTTGACGCTTTTTTTGAGTCTTTAGGGCTCTTGTATGATGACCCTGATAGAGAGGCGTCCGCTGAAAGTCAGTTGCGCGCTCTCAGACAGGGTAGAAATCCTGCAGAGGTTTATTGTACGGAGTTTCGCCGTTGGTCGAACGACTGTGGCTGGAATGACCCAGCCCTGCGCAGTCAGTTTCGCCTCGGCTTATCAGAGTCTATAAAAGACAGTCTCCTTCAGTACCCCGCTCCTGAGACTCTCGATAAACTCATGGAGCTTTCTATTAAGATTGATCGTCGTCTCAGAGAGCGGAGGGCTGAAAAAGGAGCACCTGTAAGGTCAAGTCCGTGTGTATATTCCATTCCTGAAGACGTAGAGGAGACCATGCAGATGGGTCTCTCCCGGCTGTCTCCTGAAGAAAGAGCCAGAAGGCAAAATTCTGGTCTTTGTCTGTACTGTGGGGGTAAGGGACATTTTGCTCGTAATTGTCCGAACAAGTCGGGAAACGCTTTGACCAGGTGAATTGTGAGGGGGTTCACCTAGGTCTGCAGCTTATCTCCTCGAATAACTCCCTTTTAGTCCCAGTTAAAGTTTCCTTTGGCAGCCTCAGTTCTTCGGTGTCGGCTTTTGTTGACAGTGGAGCTGCAGGAAACTTTATGGATTTAACTTGGGCTAAGGCCTTAGGCATTCCTCAGTTACCTTTGGGTAGGTGTGTCACCATGCATGGCTTAGATGGGAGTCCGCTGTCTAATGGGATTATTTCTCTCCGTACACCCCCTGTACTACTTACAGTAGGAGCTCTACATTCCGAGAAAATCGAGTTCTTTCTTACACATTGCCCAGCAGTTCCAGTTGTTCTGGGTCACCCTTGGCTGGCCTTTCATAATCCCACCATTGATTGGCGGTCGGGGGAGTGTTCACATTGGGGTACTTTTTGTGATAAGGAATGTATCACGTTTCCAGTCAGAGCAGCAGCTATCATTCCAGAACTCATTCCGGTGGAATACCAGGAGTTTGCTGATGTTTTCTCCAAAGGCAATGCGGACATTCTGCCTCCCCATCGGCCTTATGATTGTGCTATTGAGTTAATTCCTGGTGCCGCATTGCCAAAGGGAAGATTATATGCATTATCCGGGCCAGAAACTGCGGCTATGAATGATTATGTAAAGGAGAGCCTTGAGAAAGGATTTATTAGACCATCAAAATCTCCTTTAAGTGCAGGCTTCTTCTTTGTGGAGAAAAAGGATGGCTCGCTTAGACCTTGCATTGATTTTAGAGCCCTGAATAAGATCTCAGTTAAAAACACCTATCCTTTGCCGTTGATTTCTGTACTCTTTGATCAGTTACGTTCTGCTGTGATTTTTTCTAAAATTGACCTTAGAGGAGCGTACAACCTCATCCGAATTAAATCTGGAGATGAGTGGAAAACGGCCTTCAGTACTCAGTCGGGTCACTACGAATACCTGGTGATGCCGTTCGGCCTGTCCAATGCTCCGGCAGTTTTTCAAGACCTCATTAACGATGTGCTCCGTGACTTCCTAGGGAAATTCGTGGTCGTTTACTTAGACGACATCCTGATTTTTTCTAAATCAATGGAACAACATGTTACCCAGGTGCGTCTGGTTCTTCAAAAGTTATGTGTGAATCATTTATATGCCAAGCTGGAGAAGTGTGAGTTTCATGTCACGGAAGTATCTTTTTTAGGGTACATAATTTCCCCTCAGGGATTTTCCATGGAACCAAAGAAACTCCAGGCCATCCTTAGTTGGGCGCAACCCACCAATTAAAAGCAATTAAGCGTTTTTTAGGGTTTGCGAATTATTATAGGAGGTTCATTCATTCTTTTTCTGACCTGGTTGCTCCCATTGTAGCTCTGACAAAGAAAGGAGCGGATCCTACCAACTGGTCGCGTGAAGCTGAGTTGTCCTTCCGGGCCTTGAAACAAGCCTTTGTCTCGGCTCCAGTCCTCAGACATCCTAATCCGGAATTGCCCTTTGTGGTGGAGGTTGATGCCTCGGAGGTTGGAGTGGGGGCTATCCTTTCTCAAAAGGATCCGGAGTCTCTGGAGTTACATCCTTGTGCCTTTATGTCCAGGAAATTCTCCTCCGCTGAATCCAACTATGACGTTGGTAATCGGGAGTTACTGGCGGTAAAATGGGCTTTCGAGGAGTGGAGGCATTGGCTGGAGGGAGCAAAACATACTATTTCGGTATTGACTGACCATAAGAACCTGCAATACATTGAATCGGCTAAGCGGCTTAATGCCCGGCAGGCACGTTGGGCATTATTTTTTACGCGTTTCAAATTTATAATCACTTTCAGGCCTGGTTCCAAGAATACTAAGGCTGATGCCCTGTCACATAGCTTTCTTCCGGTTCACAATAACAATCCTGTTACCCCCATACTTCCATCTTCGGTCATCTGGGCGGGCCTCACACAAGATTTATTTACCCAGTTAAAACAGCTTCAACACCAAGCTCCTAGAATTACTCCTGCTGGTCGTCTTTACGTCCCTGAGTTTTTGAGAGTTACTGTTTTAACGGAATTCCATGATAACAAAGTTTCAGGGCATCCAGGAGTCTCTAAGACATTGGAGTTAGTCTCTCGCTCAGTATGGTGGCCTGGTCTTTCTAAAGACGTCAAGGAATTTGTTTATTAATGTCAGGTTTGTGCACAGCATAAGGTTCATCGGGCAACTTATGCCCTTAAATGTTCCTCTCAGGCCGTGGTCTCATATTTCCATGGATTTTGTGGTTGACCTTCCCCTTTCAGCCGGATTCCGAGTCATATGGGTGGTAGTGGACCGTTTTAGTAAAATGGCTCATTTTATTGCTCTTCCCCGATTGCCTTCTGCCCAAGGGTTGGCAGTTTTGTTTCTCCGCCATGTATTCAGGCTTCATGGGTTGCCTACTGATATTGTTTCTGATCGGGGTCCACAATTCATCGCACAATTCTGGAAATGTTTTTGTGCCTCATTGAAGATGAAATTGTCGTTAACATCCGGTTACCACCCACAATCCAACAGGCAAACCGAACGAGTTAATCAATCATTGAAACAATATTTGCGCTTGTATTCAGCCAAACTCCAGAATGATTGGTCCGAGTTTCTTCCGTTGGCTGAATTTGCTTACAATAATTCTTGTCATTCCTCCACTAAAGAGTCTCCATTCTTTTCAGTTTTTGGTTTTCACCCCAGAGCTAATTCTTTTTTTCATCATTCCTCAGTCTCCTCGCTTACCTTAACCTCCCATCTCAGAGCCATTTGGAAAAAGGTGCACCTTGCTCTCAGAAAAGCGGCCTTTCGAGAGAAGAAATTTTCTGACAGGCTCCGACGTCCTTGCACTTTTAAGGCGGGAGATAGGGTGTGGTTGTCGACTCGCAACATCAGACTTCGACAATCCTCAGCTAGACTGGGACCCAAATTTATTGGGCCATTTCTTATTATTAAAAGAGTCAACCCAGTTGCCTTTCGGTTACGTTTACCAAGATCTCTCAGGATTGGAAATACGTTTCATTGTTCCCTGTTGAAACAATACGTTTCTTCCAGTAGATTTCCTCGGAAGATCTCTCAGGGTAGATCTCCAGTGGATGTACAGGGACAACAGGAGTTCTTGGTAGAGAAGGTTCTCGATTCCAAATTGTCCTGGGATCGGCTGTATTTTCTGGTTCACTGGAAAGGCTATGGTCCGGAGGAAAGGTCTTGGGTCCTGGATAAGGATCTTCATGCCCCGAGGCTCAAGAGGGCATTTTTTCGGGAATTTCCTCAGAAACCTGGCTTTAGGGGTTCCTTGACCCCTCCTCAAGGGGGGGGTACTGTTAGGCGCCAGGGTCCGCTTGATGGTCTGCGCGGCCCGGCGCCTAGCAACTAGAGATGCCGTGCACGTACAGCCGCCGGCTCCCTAGCAACGCTAGACGCCGGGCGCGCTGAGCCGCACGGACCCTAGCAACGGGGACGCCACTGGCGGACCGCGTTCCCCGTTGCTAGGCTTTAGGAAATTAAGATATTCACCTGCTCTCTGGCCGTGCAGCAAGGCAGCTGCACGGCATTTATTCTAATCAGCCATTAGCAGCTGATTGGAGGACTCCTTGTTAAATACACTCCCAGGGCTTCTCACAGATGCCGGTAATAGCTTCCTGCATGCTGCCTTTGTTTGCTGAGAGTCTGTTTCCAGTCCTGCTGTATCCGGTCATTCCAGTCCGCAGAAGTCCGGTATTCGGGAGTTGTCATCTCATCCCAAGAGGTCGTTTGGTTCCCTGGAGTCCTGACTGATCACCGTTTTATATCCAGTGGTGTTCGTGAGTTGCGGCTCTGCCGTGTGTTGCGGCTCAGCCGCTTTACCTTTTATATTTTGTGTTTGGAGCATTTGCGGAGGGTTCCGCTTCCACAAGTCCTCTCTGGTACTCGGCGGTGCCGGGTAGGAGAATTGGACAAGTGGATATTTTGGTTGTCCTTTTTCCTGGCGGTTTCTCCGCACATATTATAGTTTTGAGTTTGCTTATCCCCTGGCCTGGTTGTTTAGTTAGAGGGCCTCTTGTTATCACCCTGTCTCGGGTTTCCCTTTGTCTCTCATTAAGACCGGGGGGCATCGAAGTTGGGCAGACATAATCCGCCCTTCAGACGCGGCTGCCAAGGGCTCAAGAAACCATAGTCTCGCAGGGGATTTCTGACAACACGGGTGAGACAACAGAGTTAGGGCGCCAGGGGCTATTTTCCTGTCCTGCTCCCTTCCCCAGCATTCCGTTCCAGTGCTCCGGTCCTTGCCATAAGATCTTCTCTGACCAGAGTGCTGGAATCATAACACATACTGGACACAGAAGAGGTTTTCTTCCAGTGGAAAGGCTATGGAGATCCAGAGTCTGGTCAAACAAATTCTGAAACCAGCAAGAGTGTTAATCCATCAATGCATTCAGTTGCTGGGGAAGATGGTTGTGGCCTACGAGGCCATTCAGTTTGGCAGGTTCCATGCCAGAGTGTTCCAGTGGAACCTGTTGGACAATTGGTCCGGATCCCACCTACACATGCACCGGAGGATAATCCTGTCTTCCAAGACCAGAATCTCACTCCATTGGTGGCTGCACAGTTCTCACCTCCTAGAGGGGCGATGGTTCGGGATCCAGGACTGGATCCTAGGGACCACAGATGCAACCCTCCGAGGCTGAGGAGCAGTCACACAGGGGTAAAAAAACGTCCAAGGAAGATGGTCAAGTCAGGAAAGTTGTCTCCACATAAATGTTCTGGAGTTAAGGGCCATTTAATAACTGCAGACACAGTACACACTGGGACGGGTGCCCAGCATCCTCAACAGACTAAGAGAAAAGGATTTACCGGTAGGTATTAAAATCCTAGTTTCTCTAACGTCCTAGAGGATGCTGGGGACTCCGTAAGGACCATGGGGATAGACGGGCTCCACAGAGTTCATGATCTTCACTGAGGTAGCGTACAGCACTGCAGCTCTGCGCCATTGCTCCCATACACCTCACATACTCCGGTCACTGTAAGGGTGCAGGGCGCAGGGGAGGCGCCCTGGGCAGCAATATAAACCTCTTTTTGGCAAAAATATAACATATATACAGCTGGGCACTGTATATATGTATGAGCCCCCACCAATTTTACAGTTTAAGCGGGACAGAAGCCCGCCGCCGAGGGGGCGGGGCTTCTCCCTCAGCACTCACCAGCGCCATTTTTTCTCCACAGCACCGCTGAGAGGAAGCTCCCCGGACTCTCCCCTGCTTATACCACGGTAGAGAAGAGGGTTGAAAAGAGAGGGGGGACACATAATTCGGCGCAAATTACATACAGCAGCGCTACTGGACAAACATTAAGTTACTGTGTTATTCCTGGGTTATATAGCGCTGGGGAGTGTGCTGGCATACTCTCTCTCTGTCTCTCCAAAGGGCCTTGTGGGGAAACTGTCTTCAGAAAAAGTATTCCCTGTGTGTGTGGTGTGTCGGTACACGTGTGTCGACATGTCTGAGGAAGAAGGCTATATTAGAGAGGAGCGGGAGCAAATGAATGTGGTGTCTCCGCTGACACCTGATTGGATGGATATGTGGAATGTTTTAAATGCTAGTGTAAACTCATTGTACAAAAGATTAGACAAGGCTGAAGCTTTGGGACAGTCAGGTACTCAACCCATGCCTGATCCTATGTTGCAGGGACTGTCAGGGTCTCATAAGCGCCCACTATCCCAGATTGTTGACACAGATACCGACACGGATTCTGACTCCAGTGTCGATTACGATGATGCAAAGTTACAGCCAAAATTGGCAAAATCCATTCGATATATGATTATGGCAATAAAAGATGTTTTGCACATCACAGAGGAACCCCCTGTCCCTGACAAGAGGGTACATATGTACAAGGGAAAGAAGCCTGAGGTAACCTTTGAGGGGGTCACACGAGCTGAACGAGTTATGTGAAAAAGCTTGGGAATCTCCAGATAAAAGACTGCAGATTTCCAAAAGGATTCTTATGGCGTATCCTTTTCCATCAACGGATAGGTTACGATGGAAATCCTCCCGTAGGATGGACAAAGCATTAACACGCACAGCTACAGTTGGAAAATCAAATTTTTTACCTTATGTTCCCTCACAGCATAAGAAAGCTCCGCATTATCAAATGCAGTCCTTTCGGTCACAAAGAAACAAGAAAGTGCGAGGTGCGTACTTTCTTGCCAGAGGTAGGGGCAGAGGAATAAAGCTGCACAACACAGCTAGTTCCCAGGAACAGAAGTCCTCCCCGGCCTCTACAAAATCTACCTCATGACGCTGGGGCTCCACTTGCAGAGTCCGGCCCATGTTGTGATGTCATGCAGCTGCTCTGACCACGCCTCCTGTTTCTCCGTTGCCGACCCCATTTTGAAACCGTGCCCCCGCACCGCTCCATCTCCGACTTGGAAATGGAGTGTTGTTGACCCCCCTCCCCCCCCCCCCCTTCACCGATTCACAGGAAGAGGTGATCGCATTATCTGCGGGGTGCCGCAGAAAATGCAGGCGTATGCTCTTAGCAGTTTTTGCAGTTGGATTGCGATCCAACCTGAATCAGGCCCCATTACCTATCACAATGCACTGCGGGTAGTACAAAATGGGGTTAATATAGGAGAAAACCCCCCAGAGCTGTGCTCCTTAACTGTCCCTGGTGGCTAGTGGAGCGGCTGCCCAGTAATCAGTGTCCACGCCAGTGCGCACACGGCCCGCCCCCATCAGCGGCCTCGTGATCCCGGAGGGCGGTGTGTGTGTGACTGACCTTAGGAAGAAACCGGAGCCTCCGCTGCAGTGACCCAGCAACCGGGGCACGGGAGTATACTGCGCCACTGGGAGTGATGGAGCTGCAGTAAAGAGGTCTATTAGACCTAGCCTGCTGCAGCCCTTGTAGATTCTTATAAAAAAAGTTCTTCTTTTCTTGCCAAAATTAATAGCTAAGAATAGGCTGCCTGAGGCAGCCCCCTGTTAAGTGGCCTGCTACTGAAGGCACCAACTACAAACAGAGCTCCCTGTTCATGGAAGCGAGGTTATAGAGGAGGGGGCGCTGAGCATCTTGGGAACAGTCAAAAGCTTTGAGCCTGTTGGTGCCTCAGATCAAGATCCTACTCTGGTGTACATATACAATGTGAATCCTTGTGGAGTCCAGTGTACCCCACAGAAGAAATGAATGCGTCACACCCATTGGCAGCAACATTAGAATAGCTGCTGATGGGCACAATTGAGAAAGGAAGGGGGGAAAACATTTGAATCCAGCACATATATGTAATTTGAATATGTAATTTGTACCTTCCTACTTTAAAATGTAATGGATGAACCTCACCCTGTGAGAACTATCTTCATGATCAAGAGATCTCATATGCAAGATAAGTATGTGTTGGGATAGGGCTGTGGAGGGCGGCTGCTCGGGCACACCCCTGTCAAGTTAAGGAGATTCAACTGAGGAAGCACAAGGGAACTCTCATCTGGGAACAACAACTGCAGGGAGAACACATTTTCAGACGAATGTGGGAGGGCAGAAGGCTGCCTAATACTGAAGCACCCCCAAACAACAAACCAAATGCAACAACTACTGCAAGCATTCCTGGGGGAAGGCCTGCAGCAGATGGATTTGCATATAGTGATGTCATCCAAGCAGTGGGCATAGTTGGCTGCAACCCTCGTCTGCATATGAAAAGAGAAAAGGGTCACGCAGGGCATGGCGGCCTTTGTGGGGTTGCGCTTGGATGACCCCTAAATCGCTTTATACACCCCCACCCCCCATCAGTGTGGGCTCATGTTGGCCATGCCCCAGCCCCTGAAGCATTCAAGCTGATTTCTTGCAGCAGCTGGACCCAGAAACAGCTCCAGAGTTGCTCTACAAGACAAGTAAAAGGGTGTGAGCCCTGCAGCACCACCTGTAGTTTGCATACACACATATATAGGACAGCATCTCTTATATGCCCCAGGGTCAATAAAATAGTATCCTTATCTAGGGTATCCATCCCCTCAGATAAGGTATCCGTCCATGCTTCTACAGCACTACACACCCAGGCCGACGCAATTGCCGGTCTGAGTAAGGTACCTGAATGTGTATAAATGGACTTCAGGGTAATCTCCTGTTTGCGGTCAGCAGACTCTTTGAGGGTAGCCGTATACTGGGACGGGAGGGCTACCTTCTTGGATAAGCGTGTTAATGCTTTGTCCACCCTAGGGGAGGATTCCCATCGTAACCTATCCATTGATGGGAAAGGATACGCCATAAGAATCCTTTTGGAAATCTGCAGTCTTTTATCTGGAGATTCCCAAGCTTTTTCACATAACTCGTTCAGCTCGTGTGACCCCCTCAAAGGTTACCTCAGGCTTTTTCACCTTGTACATATGTACCCTCTTGTCAGGGACAGGGGGTTCCTCTCTGATGTGCAAAACATCTTTTATTGCCATAATCATATATCGAATGGATTTTGCCAATTTTGGCTGTAACTTTGCATCATCGTAATCGACACTGGAGTCAGAATCCGTGTCTGTAACTGTGTCAACAATCTGGGATAGTGGGCGCTTAGGAGACCCTGACAGTCCCTGCAACATAGGATCAGGCATGGGTTGAGACCCTGACTGTCCCAAAGCTTCAGCCTTGTCTAATCTTTTGTGCAATGAGTTTACACTAGCATTTAAAACATTCCACATATCCATCCAATCAGCTGTCGGCGGAGACACCACATTCATTTGCTCCTGCTCCTCTCTAATATAGCCTTCTTCCTCAGACATGTCGACACACGTGTACCGACACACCACACACACAGGGAATGCTTTTTCTGAAGACAGTTTCCCCACAAGGCCCTTTGGAGAGACAGAGAGAGAGTATGCCAGCACACACCCCAGCGCTATATAACCCAGGAATACACAGTAACTTAATGTTTGCCCAGTAGTACTGCTGTATGTAATTTGCGCCAAATTATGTGCCCCCCCCCCTCTTTTCAACTCTCTTGTCTACCGTGGTATAAGCAGGGGAGAGTCCGGGGAGCTTCCTCTCAGCGGTGCTGTGAAGAAAAAATGGCGCTGGTGAGTGCTGAGGGAGAAGCCCCGCACCCTCGGCGGCAGGCTTCTGTCCCGCTTAAACTGTAAAATTGGCGGGGGCTCATACATATATACAGTGCCCCGCTGTATATGTGTTATATTTTTGCCAAAAAGAGGTTTATATTGCTGCCCAGGGTGCCCCCCCTGCGCCCTGCACCCTTACAGTGACCGGAGTGTGAGAGGTGTATGGGAGCAATGGCGCACAGCTGCAGTGCTGTGCGTTACTTCAGTGAAGATCATGAAGTCTTCTGCCGCCTCTGAAGTCTTCTTTTCTTCTCATACTCACCCGGCTTCTATCTTCCGGCTCTGCAAGGGGGACGGAGGCGCGGCTCTGGGACGGACGGCGAGGGTGAGATCCTGCGTACCAATCCCTCTGGAGCTAATGGTGTCCAGTAGCCTAAGAAGCTGGACCTTGCAACTCAGAGAGTAGGGCTGCTTCTCTCCCCTCAGTCCCTCGATGAGGGAGTCTGTTGCCAGCAGTGCTCCCTGAAAATTAAAAACCTAACAAAATACTTTCTGTCAGAAAGCTCAGGAGAGCTCCTGAAAAGCACCCAGTCTCCACTGGGCACAGTATCAAACTGAGGTCTGGAGGAGGGGCATAGAGGGAGGAGCCAGTGCACACCCAGAACTAAAGTCTTTCTTAAAGTACCCATGTCTCCTGCGGAGCCTATCTATCCCCATGGTCCTTACGGAGTCCCCAGCATCCTCTAGGACGTTAGAGAAAATAGGATTTTAATACCTACCGGTAAATCCTTTTCTCTTAGTCCGTAGAGGATGCTGGGCACCCGTCCCAGTGTGTACTGTGTCTGCAGTTATTAAATGGCCCTTAACTCCAGAACATTTATGTGGAGAAAACTTTCCTGACTTGACCATCTTCCTTGGATGTTTTCCCCCTGTGTGACTGCTCCCCAGCCTCGGAGGGTTGCATCCATGGTCCCTAGGATCCAGTCCTGGATCCCGAACCATCGCCCCTCTAGGAGGTGAGAACTGTGCAGCCACCAATGGAGTAAGATTCTGGTCTTGGAAGACAGGATTATCCTCCGGTGCATGTGTAGGTGGGATCCGGACCACTTGTCCAACAGGTCCCACTGGAACACTCTGGCATGGAACCTGCCAAACTGAATGGCCTCGTAGGCCGCAACCATCTTCCCCAGCAACAGAATGCATTGATGGATTAACACTCTTGCTGGTTTCAGAATTTGTTTGACCAGACTCTGGAACTCCATAGCCTTTCCACTGGAAGAAAGCCTCTTCTGTGTCCAGTATGACTCCCAGAAACAACAACCGCGTCATTGGGACCAACTGCAATTTTGGCAAGTTTAGGAGCCAACCATGTTGTTGAAGAACTGTCAGGGAGAGTAGATGTTTTGCACCAACTGGTCCCTGGATCTCGCCTTTATCAGGAGATCATCCAAGTACGGCATAATTGTGACTCCTTGCTTGCAAAGGAGAACCATCATTTCCACCATCACCCTGGTGAAAATCCTCGGAGCCGTGGACAGACCAAACGGCAACGTCTGAAATTGGTAATGACAATCCTGAATTGCAAACCTCAGGTAGCTTGATGCAGTGGCTAAACGGGAACATGTAATTAGGCATCCTTATGTCTACCAAAACCATGAAATCTCCTTCCTCCGGACTGGAGATCCCTACCCTGAGAGATTCCATCTTGAAATTGAATTTCTTTAGGTAGAAATTGAGGGATTTCAGATTTAAGATTGGTCTGACTGAGCCGTCCGGCTTCGGGAGCACGAAGAGGCTTGAATAAAAACCTTCTCCCTGCTGACTAAGGCCGATTTGAACAATCGGTGAGGGGGAACGTCTTGAAACCCCAGTTTGTACCCTTGTGACACTATTTGTAAAACCCACGAGTCCAGGTCCAAATTAATCCAGGACTGACTGAAGTGTTTTAGACGTGCCCCCACTGGTGTGGGCTCCTGCAAGAGAGCCCCAGCGTCATGCAGTGGATTTGGCAGAAGCAGAGGACGATCTCTGCTAATGCGATCTTGAAGAGGCTACAGACCTCTTCCCTCTTCTCCTTCCTCTACCTGCAAAGAAAGGGGAATCTTAACTTCTTGCATATCTATTGGGACAAAATGACTGCGTTAGACAATGATGCGTCTTCATCCGTTGAGAGGGAACATAGGGCAAGAAGGTTGATTTACCTGCGGGAGCTGCCGAGATCAAATTAACTAGGCCGTTGCCAAACAAGGCTTCACCTTCATAGGGAAGAGACTCCCTTTCTTCTTGGAGTCAGCATCAGCATTCCCTTGGTGAATCCACAATGCCCTCCTATCCGAGACTGCCATGAAATTGGCCCGTGAACTCAAGAGTCCTATATCCCTTGCAGTCGTAAGTATGCTGCAGTGTCCTTGATATGATCCAACGTAAGGAGTATCCCATCTCTCCAAGATATCTATATCGGAAGACAAGGTATTCGACCAATTCTTGAATACTACTACTCACCCATGCGCATGTAATGTCAGGTCTAAGTAATATACCCGTGGTTACATAACTAGAAATAATGTAGCTTCCTGCATACGATCCGCTGGATTTGTGACAGGGCCCCGTGCAGAACAGGGGGTGACTCCCACTTTATTCTGTCCGCAGCAGTAAATGAATAAACAATCGGAAACCTTTTGGGGATTTGAAACCATCTTGTCGAGCTGGCCCAGACTTTCTCAAACAGAGATGGAGGAACGTTACATCAGCTTTCATTATATATCTATATATACATACATATAGACCCCTTTGTCAGGAACAGCAGGGTCCTCAGTGATGTTAATATGTCCTTAATATCCACAATCATGTACTGAATGCTCCTTGCCAATATTGGATCTAATCAGGAAATATTATGGTCGACATAGGAATCAGTATCCGAGTCAGTATCAGTGTGTAGTAACATTTTTGCGGGCCTGAGGGAAAAGAAGCATAGCCATGAACATCACATCTATTCTCTACGTCTGTGTCTGGGACACAGATTTATCCAACCTCACTCTGATATTATTGAAACTTTCACCCAGTCAGTTATTGGTGGTGCCAACAGGGCCACCATCATATGTCTGCATTCCTAATATAGTTTCCTCTTGGGAAAAACATTCAGCCACCGACATGTTGACACACATGTACCAAGTACCCACAGACACATCGGCTTATGGGGGATAGACCTACAGTAAATCTGTCAGAGGGACAGAGAGGATTTTTCAGCTCACAACCCAGCGCCAAAAGTACACAGTCTGGGAAATAATAAACTCTATAGTGATAGACTATAGATGTGCTGGTGAGGTGAGGAAGAAGCCCCGCCGCTGTAATGGCACGCTTCTGTCCCGCTCAGAAACAAATAATTAATTACGCTGGCGGGGTAAGGACAGTGCCCAGGCACTAATGTCCACTTTTGCCAGCCTTTTGTGAGGAATTTATGCTGCCCAGGGTGCCCCCCCCCCCCCACCCACATGCCCTGCACCCTGCAGTGCCTGTGTTTGTGTGGAAGCATGGCGCACAGCATTCCGCTCGCTGCGTGGTACCTCAGAATGCCGTCACTGGAGAAGAAGTCTTCTGTTCTTCTGCTACTCGCCTGTCTTCTGACTTCTGGCTCTATAAGGGGGTGATGGCAGGCTACGGGAGTGGGCATCTAGGCGTATCCAGCGATCAGCACCCTCAGGAGCTAATGGTGTCCTGTCAGCCAGAAGCAGAGCCATTGAACTCACTAGAAGTTGGTCATACTTCTCTCCCCTAAGTTCCACGAAGCAGGGAGACTGTTGCCAGCAGCCTCCCTGAAAATAAGAAAAACTAACATAAGTCTTTTCAGAGAAACTCAGTAGAGCTCCCCTGTAGTGCATCCAGTCTCACTGGGCACAATTCTAAAACTGGAGTCTGGAGGAGGGGCATAGAGGGAGGAGACAGTTCACACCCTTTGAAAGTCTTAAAGTGCCCATGTCTCCTGCGGATCCCGTCTATACCCCATGGTTCTTAATGTGATCCCAGCATCCTCTAGGACGTATGAGAAAACAAATAACGCACACACGAGGAGGAGAGAACAAAGGAAGCTATAAGGAGGGGAGGGGAGGGGGGGGGGGAGGTAAGGTAGTAAAGGGATATTGGATAAACTACAACCTTATACATATTCATTAATGTACCAGTAGTTAGAAGTAGAAGAGCTCTAACAGAAACCACAAAGCTTATCTAAAGCCACACCACACTGGATATGCCCAATCTCATTTGATCTTTGAAGCAAAGCAGTATTGGACTTTGTTACTACCAAGCAGTCTCCCATCCATGTATTATCAGATTCTTTAGGTGTTTTTAAACTACCAACACCCTTTTCTTGGTACTGTACATTTAATTTTTACACATATTCTTTTATGTACCAGAAGTTAGAAGTAGAAGAGCTCTAACAGAAACCATGAGCTCATCTACAGCCACAGCACACTGGATTTGCCCAATCTCTCCTGATCATGGAAGCTGAGCAGTGTTGGTCCTGGTTTTAGTACTTGGATGGGAGACCACCAGGAAATACCAGGAGCTGTGTGTATTTTTACAATACCAACAACGTTCTCTTGATGCATTCCATTTTGAAACATTGGGGCAGATCTATTAAGCCTGGTGAACTGATAAAGTGCAAGGTGATAAAGTACCAGCCAGTCAGCTCCTAACTGTCATTTTTCAAACCCAGCCTGTGACATGGCAATTAGGAGCTGATTGGCTGGTACTTTATCACCATGCAAATTATCATTTCACCAGGTTTAATAAATCGTCCGCTTATTCATTTATGTACGAGTAGTTAGAAGTAGAAGAACTCTAACAGAAACCACTAAGCTCATCTACAGCCACACCACACTGTATATGCCCAATATCACCTGATCTTAGGCCTGGTTTGTTCTTGGATGTGAGACCACCTGGGAATACCAGGTGCTGTAGGTAGTTTTATACTACCAACACCGTTCTCTTGATGCATTCTATTTTGAAACTTATTCATTGATGTAGAAGTTAGAAACAGCAAAAATCATCTACAGCCGCATCACACTGGATATGTCCAATCCAGTGGCGTAACTAGAAATTTTTCTCCCCCAAGCCAAGAAATTCTTTGGCGCCCCCCCCCCCCCCCCCTTCATGCTCCATAATTGGGAGCAAGAAAGGGATAAATATGCGCGCGCCTAAATAAAAAAAGGGGCGTGGTTTTGTCGGAGTGGGCGTGGTTTCGCATAAAGGGGCGTGGCATTGCAGGAAAAGACTACCTTATACCCCAGTTTTGCAACCTGCACGCCCATACGTTGGCCACCACAGGAAAGAAAAATAATCCTGATTCATGCCCCTTACATTATTTGTCATTTTTCCTCCTTATAGTAATGCCCAGTATACATTATGCCACATACTGCAATGGCCCTTAGACATTATGCCGCACACAATAATGCACGACACAATATGCACACACTGTAATGCCCCCGACACATTATGCCACACACCGTAATGTCTGTGACACATTATGCCACACACCGTAATGCTTGTGACACATTATGACAGGAATCGCAATGCCCGTTATACATTATGCTACACACTGCAATGCCCCTGATACATTATAGCACATACAATGTCTGTGACACATTATGACACACACCGCAATGTCCGTGATACATTATGCCACACACTGCAATGCCCGATACATTATAGCACATACAATGCCTGTGACACATTATGCCACACACTGCAATGACCTTGAGACATTATACCACAATGCCCGTGATATAGTATACCATACACCGTAATGCCTGTGACACATACCGCAATGCCCTGCCCGTTATACCCTATGCCACACATCGCAATGCCCGTTATGTATTATGCCACACTGCAATGACCCTGAGACATTATACCACATACCACAATGCCCGTGATATAGTATACCACACACCGTAATGCCTGACACATTATGACACACACCGCAATGTCCGTGATACATTATGCCACACACTGCAATGACCCTGAGACATTATACCACATATCACAATGCCCGCGATATAGTATACCATACACCGTAATGCCTGCGACACATTATGACACACACCGCAATGTCCGTGATACATTATGCCACACACCGTAATGCCCATTACACATTAAGTCCTACAGTAAGGCTTCTAATTACTTTTCAATTACCTGCTCGTTGTCAGGGGTTTCATGCACTGGGTGTCATGCTCGTTGCCAGGGGTTTCATGCTCTTGGTTCCATGCACGGTGCCAGGGGTTTTCATGCTCAGGGTGTCATGCTCGTTGCCAGGGGTTTCATGCACTGGGTGTCATGCTCGTTGCCAGGTGTTTCATGCACTGGGTGTCATGCTCGTTGCCAGATGTTTCATGCACTGGGTGTCATGCTTGTTGCTAGGAGGTAGTCCTTGTTGCTAGGGCTGTGCTCCCAGTGCCACATATGTCCCCAGTGCCAGATATTCCCCCACGGTGCCAGGTACTTACATGCCCCAGTGCCAAATATAGTCGTCCCCCCCATGTGCCAGGTACACATATGCCCCCAGTGCCAGATATTCCCCCCCAGTGCCATATATGCCCCCAGTGCCAGATATTCCCCCCAGTGCCATATATGCCCCCCGTGCCATATATGCCCCCAGTGCCAGATACCCCCCCCAGTGCCATATATGCCCCCAGTGCCAGATATTCCCCCCCAGTGCCATATATGCCCCAGTGCCAGATATCCCCCCCAGTGCCAGATATGCCCCCAGTGCCAGATATTCCCCCCAGTGCCAGAAATGCCCCAGTGCCAGATATTCCTCCCTCCCCCCCCCCGTGCCATATATGCCCCCAGTGCCAGATATTTACCCCCCCCCCCCCCCCACCGTCGCTTTTTGGAGGGACACGGAGGGCACAGCTCGTCTCTCCTGTGTCCCTCCTGCTGCATCATCTCCGGCGGCCGCGGGTCTAATAGGGGGAAGTGCCGGTTCGTGAGCCAATTAGAGCTCACGGACGGCACTTCCCCCTATTAGACCCGCGGCCGCCGGAGATGATGCAGCAGGAGGGACACAGGGAGGCGCGCTGTGTGCCCTCCGTGTCCCTCCAAAAAGCAGCGGAGGGAAGGAGACTGCAGACTGACATGCGGACGCTCATCCGCATGTCAGTCTGCTGTAAATCAGTGGCGCCCCCGCAGCCCCTCGCCCCCAAGCCACCGCGAGGACTGCGGGGGCAGTAGTTACGCCACTGGTCCAATCTCATCTGATGATGGAAGCTAAGCAGTGTTGTGCCTGGTTTGTTTTTGGATTTCAAGTCCTGCCTTCTGGTTTGGCCACGGCACCTCGGATATTCACCAAGGTCATGGCCGTGATGACGACCCTTCACCATCAGAGAATCAGGATCCTGCCAAATCTGGACGACTTGCTGATCCTGGTGAACTCCCAAGAGGTTCTCCACAGTTATCTGGAACTGGCGGTCCAATTCCTAAAAGTCCACGGGTGGCTCATCAACTGAAAAAAGTCCTCGCTGGTCCCTGCTCGGAACATTGTGCACCTAGGGGCACTGCTGGACACACACAGACAACAATTGTTTCTGTCTCCAGAGAAAGTCCTGAAAATTCAGGACAGTATCGTCCTCTCTCGCCCAAGAGTGTTGATACACACGGCGATGCAAGTACTAGACCTCATGGTGTCGGCTTTCGATATGGTAGAGTACGCTCAATTTCATTACCGCCCTCTGCAGAGGTTAATCCTCTCCAAGTGGGACGGCCTGCCTCATCGGATGATGTCTCAAATGATCTCCTTGTCTCCGGAGGTTCGTCTGACACTGAGCTGGTGGCTACAGGACCAACAGTTGAGCAGGGGCCATCCCTTCTGGATCTCCAACTGTGTCCTCCTGACAATGGATGCCAGTCTTTTGGGCTGGGCCATGGTGTTGGAGCAACACTTTCTCCAGGGTCGGTGGACCAGGGAGGAATCTCTCCTCCTGATATACATTCTGGAATTGCAGGCAGTGTTCAATTAATTGACACTGGCCCTGCCTCTAGTACAGAACAGGCCTGTTCAAGTACAATCTGACAACGCCACCACGGTAGTGTACACAAATCATCAAGGCGGCACTCGAAACTGCATGGCAAAGCTGGAAGTATCAAAAATCCTCCGTTGGGTAGAAAGTCATCTGACAGCAATATCGGCAGTGTTCATTCCCGGAGTCCTCAACTAGGAAGCGGATTTCCTCAGTCGTCAGGACGTTCACGCTGGAGAGTGGAGAGGCCGCAGCAGAAATGTCTGCACTGGTGTCAGTAGGTGACTGAGGCAGGGATGACTGGGAGATAGTGGGTGACTGAAGCATGTATGAGTGGGAGATAGTGGGTGACTGAGGCCGGGGTGACTGGGAGATAGTGGGTGACAGGGAGATAGTGGGTTACTGAGGGAGGGGTGATAGGAAGGGGTTGGGTAAGTATGGGAAGAAAGTGGGTGACAGGTATAATAAATGACTAAGGCAGGGGTGATAGGGAGATAGTGGATGACTGTGGCAGGGGTGACAGGGACAGTAAGAGACTGAGGCAGGGGTGACAGGGATAGTGGCTGACTGAGGCAGGGGTGACTGGGAGATAGTGGGTGACTGAGGCAGGGTTGACAGGGATAGTGGGTGACTGAAGCAGGGGTGATAGGGTGACAGTGGGTGACTAAAGCAGGGGTGACTGGTATAGTGAGTGACTGAGGCAGGGATCGCAGATATAGTGGTTGACTGAGGCAGCGGTGACTGGGAGATAGTGGGTAACTGAGGCAGGGGTGACAGGGAAAGTGTGTGACTCAGGCAGGGGTGATAGGGAGATAGTGGGCTGCATATCTCTGCCTCACTGCAGCAGCACATTCCTGCTTCAATGACAGCAGCACATCCCTACCTCACTTATAGCAGCACATCCCTGCCTCGCTGACAGCAGCACATCCCTGCCTCGCTGACAGCAGCACATCCCTGCCTCGCTGACAGCAGCACATCCCTGCTTCGCTGACAGCAGCACATCCCTGCTTCGCTGACAGCAGCACATCCCTGCCTCGCTGACAGCAGCACATCCCTGCCTCGCTGACAGCAGCACATCCCTGTCTCGCTGACAGCAGCACAGCACTGCTTCGCTGACAGCAGCACATCACTGCTTCACTACCAGCAGCACATCCCTGCCTCACTGGCAGCAGCACATCCCTGCCTTACTGACAGCTGTATATAGGGCCTAATTCAGACCTGATCCCTGCTGTGCATATTCACACAACAGGAGATCAGGTCTGAAGTGCGTGTGTGCTGGTGCCGCAGTGCACCGGCACATGCCAGAGATGCGATCAGCATCTCTGCCCAGTGAGCGCCTCTGCCTGATTGACAGGCAGAGGCGGTCACTGGGCAGGAGGAGTCGGGCCAGCGGCGTTGTGCCGCCATTTTGGGGGCACAGTCAGGACAACGCAGACATGACCAGACCGTATGGGGGCGGGCCGTGACGGCTGCGTGACCCGGACAGCAACGGGCCTTATTTACTAAAATCTCAGATAAATTTTATGGCATTTATGTGCAGTCTAGTTTGCACAGTTGATAGAGTGTTGATCTTAGAGATGAGCGGGTTCGGTTTCTCTGAAACCGAACCCGCACGAACTTCATGTTTTTTTCACGGGTCCGAGCAGACTCGGATCCTCCCGCCTTGCTCGGTTAACCCGAGCGCGCCCGAACGTCATCATGACGCTGTCGGATTCTCGCGAGACTCGGATTCTATATAAGGAGCCGCGCGTCGCCGCCATTTTCACACGTGCATTGAGATTGATAGGGAGAGGACGTGGCTGGCGTCCTCTCCATTAGAAATTAGATTAGAAGAGAGAGAGAGATTGTGCAGAGTCAGACAGAGTTTACCACAGTGACCAGTGCAGTTGTTGTTAGTTAACTTTTATTTATTTTAATATATATCCGTTCTCTGCTATATCCGTTCTCTGCCTGAAAAAAAACGATACACAGCAGCAGCCAGTCACACAGTGTGACTCAGTCTGTGTGCACTCAGCTCAGCCCAGTGTGCTGCACATCAATGTATAAAAGGCAAAGCTTATAATAATTGTGGGGGAGACTGGGGAGCACTGCAGGTTGTTATAGCAGGAGCCCCCAGGAGTACATAATATTATATTAATTTAAAATTAAACAGTGCACACTTTTGCTGCAGGAGTGCCACTGCCAGTGTGACTAGTGGTGACCAGTGCCTGACCACCAGTATAGTAGTATATTGTTGTATGTATTGTATACTATCTCTTTATCAACCAGTCTATATTAGCAGCAGACACAGTACAGTGCGGTAGTTCACGGCTGTGGCTACCTCTGTGTCGGCAGTCGGAACTCGGCAGGCAGTCCGTCCATCCATAATTGTATTACAATATATACCACCTAACCGTGGTATTTTTTTTTCTTTCTTTATACCGTCATAGTGTCATACTAGTTGTTACGAGTATACTACTATCTCTTTATCAACCAGTGTACAGTGCGGTAGTTCACGGCTGTGGCTACCTCTGTGTCGGCAGTCGGCAGGCAGTCCGTCCATCCATAATTGTATTATTATTATAATATATACCACCTAACCGTGGTTTTTTTTCCATTCTTTATACCGTCGTCATAGTGTCATACTAGTTGTTACGAGTATACTACTATCTCTTTATCAACCAGTGTACAGTGCGGTAGTTCACGGCTGTGGCTACCTCTGTGTCGGCAGTCGGCAGGCAGTCCGTCCATCCATAATTGTATTATTATTATAATATATACCACCTAACCGTGGTTTTTTTTCCATTCTTTATACCGTCGTCATAGTGTCATACTAGTTGTTACGAGTATACTACTATCTCTTTATCAACCAGTGTACAGTGCGGTAGTTCACGGCTGTGGCTACCTCTGTGTCGGCAGTCGGCAGGCAGTCCGTCCATCCATAATTGTATTATTATTATAATATATACCACCTAACCGTGGTTTTTTTTTCATTCTTTATACCGTCGTCATAGTGTCATACTAGTTGTTACGAGTATACTACTATCTCTTTATCAACCAGTGTACAGTGCGGTAGTTCACGGCTGTGGCTACCTCTGTGTCGGCAGTCGGCAGGCAGTCCGTCCATCCATAATTGTATTATTATTATAATATATACCACCTAACCGTGTTTTTTTTTTCATTCTTTATACCGTCGTCATAGTGTCATACTAGTTGTTACGAGTATACTACTATCTCTTTATCAACCAGTGTACAGTGCGGTAGTTCACGGCTGTGGCTACCTCTGTGTCGGCAGTCGGCAGGCAGTCCGTCCATCCATAATTGTATTATTATTATAATATATACCACCTAACCGTGGTTTTTTTTCCATTCTTTATACCGTCGTCATAGTGTCATACTAGTTGTTACGAGTATACTACTATCTCTTTATCAACCAGTGTACAGTGCGGTAGTTCACGGCTGTGGCTACCTCTGTGTCGGCAGTCGGCAGGCAGTCCGTCCATCCATAATTGTATTATTATTATAATATATACCACCTAACCGTGGTTTTTTTATACCACCTAACCGTGGCAGTCCGTCCATAATTGTATACTAGTATCCAATCCATCCATCTCCATTGTTTACCTGAGGTGCCTTTTAGTTCTGCCTATAAAATATGGAGAACAAAAAAGTTGAGGTTCCAAAATTAGGGAAAGATCAAGATCCACTTCCACCTCGTGCTGAAGCTGCTGCCACTAGTCATGGCCGAGACGATGAAATGCCAGCAACGTCGTCTGCCAAGGCCGATGCCCAATGTCATAGTACAGAGCATGTCAAATCCAAAACACCAAATATCAGAAAAAAAAGGACTCCAAAACCTAAAATAAAATTGTCGGAGGAGAAGCGTAAACTTGCCAATATGCCATTTACCACACGGAGTGGCAAGGAACGGCTGAGGCCCTGGCCTATGTTCATGGCTAGTGGTTCAGCTTCACATGAGGATGGAAGCACTCAGCCTCTCGCTAGAAAACTGAAAAGACTCAAGCTGGCAAAAGCACCGCAAAGAACTGTGCGTTCTTTGAAATCCCAAATCCACAAGGAGAGTCCAATTGTGTCGTTTGCGATGCCTGACCTTCCCAACACTGGACGTGAAGAGCATGCGCCTTCCACTATTTGCATGCCCCCTGCAAGTGCTGGAAGGAGCACCCGCAGTCCAGTTCCTGATAGTCAGATTGAAGATGTCAGTGTTGAAGTACACCAGGATGAGGAGGATATGGGTGTTGCTGGCGCTGGGGAGGAAATTGACCAGGAGGATTCTGATGGTGAGGTGGTTTGTTTAAGTCAGGCACCCGGGGAGACACCTGTTGTCCGTGGGAGGAATATGGCCGTTGACATGCCAGGTGAAAATACCAAAAAAATCAGCTCTTCGGTGTGGAGGTATTTCACCAGAAATGCGGACAACAGGTGTCAAGCCGTGTGTTCCCTTTGTCAAGCTGTAATAAGTAGGGGTAAGGACTTTAACCACCTCGGAACATCCTCCCTTATACGTCACCTGCAGCGCATTCATAATAAGTCAGTGACAAGTTCAAAAACTTTGGGTGACAGCGGAAGCAGTCCACTGACCAGTAAATCCCTTCCTCTTGTAACCAAGCTCACGCAAACCACCCCACCAACTCCCTCAGTGTCAATTTCCTCCTTCCCCAGGAATGCCAATAGTCCTGCAGGCCATGTCACTGGCAAGTCTGACGAGTCCTCTCCTGCCTGGGATTCCTCCGATGCATCCTTGCGTGTAACGCCTACTGCTGCTGGCGCTGCTGTTGTTGCCGCTGGGAGTCGATGGTCATCCCAGAGGGGAAGTCTTAAGCCCACTTGTACTACTTCCAGTAAGCAATTGACTGTTCAACAGTCCTTTGCGAGGAAGATGAAATATCACAGCAGTCATCCTACTGCAAAGCGGATAACTGAGTCCTTGACAACTATGTTGGTGTTAGACGTGCATCCGGTATCCGCCGTTAGTTCACAGGGAACTAGACAATTTATTGAGGCAGTGTGCCCCCGTTACCAAATACCATCTAGGTTCCACTTCTCTAGGCAGGCGATACCGAGAATGTACACGGACGTCAGAAAAAGACTCACCAGTGTCCTAAAAAATGCAGTTGTACCCAATGTCCACTTAACCACGGACATGTGGACAAGTGGAGCAGGGCAGGGTCAGGACTATATGACTGTGACAGCCCACTGGGTAGATGTATGGACTCCCGCCGCAAGAACAGCAGCGGCGGCACCAGTAGCAGCATCTCGCAAACGCCAACTCTTTCCTAGGCAGGCTACGCTTTGTATCACCGCTTTCCAGAATACGCACACAGCTGAAAACCTCTTACGGCAACTGAGGAAGATCATCGCGGAATGGCTTACCCCAATTGGACTCTCCTGTGGATTTGTGGCATCGGACAACGCCAGCAATATTGTGTGTGCATTAAATATGGGCAAATTCCAGCACGTCCCATGTTTTGCACATACCTTGAATTTGGTGGTGCAGAATTTTTTAAAAAACGACAGGGGCGTGCAAGAGATGCTGTCGGTGGCCAGAAAAATTGCGGGACACTTTCGGCGTACAGGCACCACGTACAGAAGACTGGAGCACCACCAAAAACTACTGAACCTGCCCTGCCATCATCTGAAGCAAGAAGTGGTAACGAGGTGGAATTCAACCCTCTATATGCTTCAGAGGTTGGAGGAGCAGCAAAAGGCCATTCAAGCCTATACAATTGAGCACGATATAGGAGATGGAATGCACCTGTCTCAAGTGCAGTGGAGAATGATTTCAACGTTGTGCAAGGTTCTGATGCCCTTTGAACTTGCCACACGTGAAGTCAGTTCAGACACTGCCAGCCTGAGTCAGGTCATTCCCCTCATCAGGCTTTTGCAGAAGAAGCTGGAGGCATTGAAGAAGGAGCTAACACGGAGCGATTCCGCTAGGCATGTGGGACTTGTGGATGCAGCCCTTAATTCGCTTAACAAGGATTCACGGGTGGTCAATCTGTTGAAATCAGAGCACTACATTTTGGCCACCGTGCTCGATCCTAGATTTAAAGCCTACCTTGGATCTCTCTTTCCGGCAGACACAGGTCTGCTGGGGTTGAAAGACCTGCTGGTGACAAAATTGTCAAGTCAAGCGGAACGCGACCTGTCAACATCTCCTCCTTCACATTCTCCCGCAACTGGGGGTGCGAGGAAAAGGCTCAGAATTCCGAGCCCACCCGCTGGCGGTGATGCAGGGCAGTCTGGAGCGACTGCTGATGCTGACATCTGGTCCGGACTGAAGGACCTGACAACGATTACGGACATGTCGTCTACTGTCACTGCATATGATTCTCTCAACATTGATAGAATGGTGGAGGATTATATGAGTGACCGCATCCAAGTAGGCACGTCACACAGTCCGTACTTATACTGGCAGGAAAAAGAGGCAATTTGGAGGCCCTTGCACAAACTGGCTTTATTCTACCTAAGTTGCCCTCCCACAAGTGTGTACTCCGAAAGAGTGTTTAGTGCCGCCGCTCACCTTGTCAGCAATCGGCGTACGAGGTTACATCCAGAAAATGTGGAGAAGATGATGTTCATTAAAATGAATTATAATCAATTCCTCCGCGGAGACATTGACCAGCAGCAATTGCCTCCACAAAGTACACAGGGAGCTGAGATGGTGGATTCCAGTGGGGACGAATTGATAATCTGTGAGGAGGGGGATGTACACGGTGATATATCGGAGGGTGAAGATGAGGTGGACATCTTGCCTCTGTAGAGCCAGTTTGTGCAAGGAGAGATTAATTGCTTCTTTTTTGGGGGGGGTCCAAACCAACCCGTCATATCAGTCACAGTCGTGTGGCAGACCCTGTCACTGAAATGATGGGTTGGTTAAAGTGTGCATGTCCTGTTTTGTTTATACAACATAAGGGTGGGTGGGAGGGCCCAAGGATAATTCCATCTTGCACCTCTTTTTTCTTTTCTTTTTCTTTGCATCATGTGCTGATTGGGGAGGGTTTTTTGGAAGGGACATCCTGCGTGACACTGCAGTGCCACTCCTAGATGGGCCCGGTGTTTGTGTCGGCCACTAGGGTCGCTAATCTTACTCACACAGCTACCTCATTGCGCCTCTTTTTTTCTTTGCGTCATGTGCTGTTTGGGGAGGGTTTTTTGGAAGGGACATCCTGCGTGACACTGCAGTGCCACTCCTAGATGTGCCCGGTGTTTGTGTCGGCCACTAGGGTCGCTAATCTTACTCACACAGTCAGCTACCTCATTGCGCCTCTTTTTTTCTTTGCGTCATGTGCTGTTTGGGGAGGGTTTTTTGGAAGGGCCATCCTGCGTGACACTGCAGTGCCACTCCTAGATGGGCCCGGTGTTTGTGTCGGCCACTAGGGTCGCTAATCTTACTCACACAGCTACCTCATTGCGCCTCTTTTTTTCTTTGCGTCATGTGCTGTTTGGGGAGGGTTTTTTGGAAGGGACATCCTGCGTGACACTGCAGTGCCACTCCTAGATGGGCCCGGTGTTTGTGTCGGCCACTAGGGTCGCTTATCTTTCTCACACAGCTACCTCATTGCGCCTCTTTTTTTCTTTGCGTCATGTGCTGTTTGGGGAGGGTTTTTTGGAAGGGACATCCTGCGTGACACTGCAGTGCCACTCCTAGATGGGCCCGGTGTTTGTGTCGGCCACTAGGGTCGCTTATCTTTCTCACACAGTCAGCTACCTCATTGCGCCTCTTTTTTTCTTTGCGTCATGTGCTGTTTGGGGAGGGTTTTTTGGAAGGGACATCCTGCGTGACACTGCAGTGCCACTCCTAGATGGGCCCGGTGTTTGTGTCGGCCACTAGGGTCGCTTATCTTACTCACACAGCGACCTCGGTGCAAATTTTAGGACTAAAAATAATATTGTGAGGTGTGATGTGTTCAGAATAGGCTGAAAATGAGTGTAAATTATGTTTTTTGAGGTTAATAATACTTTGGGATCAAAATTACCCCCAAATTCTATGATTTAAGCTGTTTTTTAGGGTTTTTTGAAAAAAACACCCGAATCCAAAACACACCCGAATCCGACAAAAATAATTCGGTGAGGTTTTGCCAAAACGCGTTCGAACCCAAAACACGGCCGCGGAACCGAACCCAAAACCAAAACACAAAACCCGAAAAATTTCAGGCGCTCATCTCTAGTTGATCTTGCACTATCAATGTAAGCCTCACATAGGTTTGATACACATGTAAGTTTGTTTTTATTTTACTACATTGTGGTTTGTGGCTCTATACCATGTAATGCATGTCTTTTAACAGTAGTCAAGTCTTCCAATGTGCTTGTTAGTGAAACCCAATAGATAGCTTTATTTTATTTTGTTTCTTCAAATATTGAATGCATATGTCTTATAACTTTTTTTTTTTTCAATATACAGGTTGAGTATCTGTATATACATTTTTATTATAAGATTTTCAATGACACAAGTACATCCAAGTTGCAGATTATGGATTGTGAAGGACAAATCAACCATATAAACAATTTAAGCAATTTAAATTGCATGCAGGTAGTAGAATATCAAACTCCTTGGATGAGAGTTGGTCGTAATAAACTAGGATAGAAAAGAATAAAGTAGAAAATAAGATTTTAAACCTACCGGTAAATCTTTTTCTCGTAGTCCGTAGAGGATGCTGGGGACTCCGTAAGGACCATGGGGATAGACGGGCTCCACAGGAGACATGGGCACTTTAAGAAAGACTTTAGTTCTGGGTGTGCACTTGCTCCTCCCTCTATGCCACAGTTAGAGAAACTGTGCCCAGAGGAGACGGACAGTATGAGGAAAGGATTTTGTTAATCCAGGGCAAGATTCATACCAGCCACACCAATCACACCGTATAACTTGTGATAAACTACAAAGTTATCAGTATGAAAAAACAACATAGCATCAGTGCAGGACCGATGCAACTATAACATAACCCTTATTGAAGCAATAACTATATACAAGTATTGCAGAAGTAGTCCGCACTTGGGACGGGCGCCCAGCATCCTCTACGGACTACGAGAAAAAGATTTACCTGTAGGTTTAAAATCTTATTTTCTCTAACGTCCTAGAGGATGCTGGGGACTCCGTAAGGACCATGGGGATTATACCAATGCTCCAAAACGGGCGGGAGAGTGCGGATGACTCTGCAGCACCGATTGAGCAAACATGAGTTCCTCCTCAGCCAGGGTATCAAACTTATAGTATTTTGCAAAGGTGTGTGAACCCGACCAAGTAGCAGCTTGACACAGCTGTAGTGCCGAGACCCCTCGGGCAGCCGCCCAAGAAGAGCCCACTTTCCTCGTGGAATGGGCCTTGACCGATTTCAGTAACTGCAATCCAGCCATAGAATGCGCTTGCTGAATCGTGTTACAAATCCGGCGAGCAATAGCCTGCTTTGAAGCAGGGGCACCAATCTTGTTGGTTGCATACAGGACAAACAGCGCTTCAGTTTTCCTGACTCTAGCCGTCCTGGCCACGTAAATTTTCAAAGCCCTAACCACATCAAGTAACTCGGAATCCTCCAAGTCACGCGTAGCCACAGGCACCACAATAGGTTGGTTCATATGAAAAGATGAGACCACTTTTGGTAGGAATTGAGGACGGGTCTGCAATTCCGCTCTATCCACATGGAATACCAAATATGGGCTTTTATGTGACAAAGCCGCTAATTCCGACACTCGCCTAGCCGAAGCCAAGGCTAATAACATGACCACCTTCCATGTGAGATATTTTAACTCCACTGTTTTAAGTGGTTCAAACCAGTGTAATTTTAGAAAACTTAACACCACGTTAAGGTCCCAAGGTGCCACCGGAGGCACAAAAGGAGGCTGAATATGCAGCACTCCTTTTACAAAAGTCTGAACTTCTGGAAGAGAAGCCAATTCTTTTTGAAAGAAAATGGATAAGGCCGAAATCTGGACCTTAATAGAGCCTAATTTTAGGCCCAAATTCACTCCAGTTTGTAGGAAGTGAAGGAAACGGCCCAGATGGAATTCTTCCGTAGGAGCATTCCTGGCCTCACACCAAGAAACATAATTTCGCCATATACGGTGTAATGTTTTAACGTTACATCCTTCCTAGCCTTTATCAGCGTAGGGATGACCTCAACCGGAATGCTAGGATCCGGCATTCAACCGCCATGCCGTCAAACGCAGCCGCGGTAAGTCTTGGAACAGACAGGGCCCCTGATGCAACAGGTCCTGTCTTAGAGGGAGAGGCCACAGATCTTCTGTGAGCATTTCCTGCAGATCCGGATACCAGGTCCTCCGTGGCCAATCTGGAACAATGAGGATTGTTCTCACTCCTCTTTGTCTTATTATCCTCAACACCTTGGGTATGAGAGGAAGAGGAGGAAATACATAGACCGACCGGAACACCCACGGTGTCACTAGGGCGTCTACAGCTACTGCCTGAGGGTCTCTTGACCTTGCGCAATACCTCTGTAGCTTTTTGTTGAGCCGGGACGGCATCATGTCTATCTGTGGCAGTTCCCACCGACTTGTAATCTGTGCAAAGACTTCCTGATGAAGTCCCCACTCTCCCGGATGTAGGTCGTGTCTGCTGAGGATGTCTGCTTCCCAGTTGTCCACTCCCGGAATGAACACTGCTGACAGTGCGCTTGCGTGATTCTCCACCCAGCAAAGAATTCTGGTGGCTTGTGCCATCGCCACTCTGCTTCTTGTGCCGCCTTGGCGGTTTACATGAGCCACTGCGGTGACGTTGTCTGACTGGATCAGAACCGGTTGGTCGCAAAGTAAGGTCTCCGCTTGACGTAGGGCATTGTATATGGCCCTTAGTTCCAGGATGTTGATGTGAAGACAAGTCTCTTGACTTGACCAAAGACCTTGGAAATTTCTTCCCTGTGTGACTGCTCCCCAACCTTGGAGGCTTGCGTCTGTGGTCACCAGGATCCAGCCCTGAATGCTGAATCTGCGTCCCTCGAGAAGGTGAGCACTCTGCAGCCACCACAAGAGTGATACCCTGACCCTGGGGGACAGGGTGATCAACCAATGCATCTGTAAATGTGACCCGGACCACTTGTCCAGTAGGTCCCATTGGAAAGTCCTCGCATGGAACCTGCCGAATGGAATGGCCTCGTATGATGCCACCATCTTTCCCAGGACTCGAGTGCAGTGATGCACTGACACCTGTTTTGGTTTCAATAGGTTCCTGACAAGAGTCATGAGTTCCTGGGCCTTTTCTATCAGGAGATAAACCCTCTTCTGGTCTGTGTCCAGAATCATGCCCAAGAAAGACAGACGAGTAGTAGGAATCAACTGCGACTTCGGGATATTGAGAATCCAGCCGTGTTGCTGTAACACTTTCAGTGAAAGTGATACGCTGTTCAGCAACTGCTCTCTTGATCTCGCTTTTATGAGATCGCCCAAGTACGGGATAATTGTGACACCTTGCTTGCACAGGAGCACCATCATTTCCGCCATTACCTTGGTGAAAATTCTCAGGGCCATGGAGAGACCAAACAGCAACGTCTGAAATTGGCAATGACAGTCCTGTACCGCAAATCTGAGTTACGCCTGATGAGGTGGATAAATGGGGACATGAAGGTATGCATCCTGTACACAAATGCGGACAACAGGTGTCAAGCCGTGTGTTGCCTTTGTCAAGCTGTAATAAGTAGGGATAAGGACGTTAAACACCTCGGAACATCCTCCCTTATACGTCACCTGCAGCGCATTCATCATAAGTCAGTGACAAGTTCAAAAACTTTGGATGACAGCGGAAGCAGTCCACTAACCACTAAATCCCTTCCTCTTGTAACCAAGCTCCTGCAAACCACACCACCAACTCCCTCAGTGTCAATTTCCTCCTTAGACAGGAGAGCCAATAGTCCTGCAGGCCATGTCACTGGCAAGTCTGACGAGTCCTCTCCTGCCTGGGATTCCTCCGATGCATCCTTAAGTGTAACGCCTACTGCTGCTGGCGCTGCTGTTGTTGCTGCTGGGAGTCGATCGTCATCCCAGAGGGGAAGTCGGAAGACCACTTGTACTTCTTCCAGTAAGCAATTGACTGTCCAACAGTCCTTTGCGAGGAAGATGAAATATCACAGCAGTCATCCTGCTGCAAAGCGGATAACTCAGGTCTGGGTGGTGAGAAACGTGGTTCCGGTATCCATCGTTAATTTAGAGGCAACTAGAGACTTGATTGAGGTACTGTGTCCCCGGTACCAAATACCCTCTAGGTTCCATTTCTCTAGGCAGGCGATACCGAAAATGTACACAGACCTCAGAAAAAGAGTCACCAGTGTCCTAAAAAATGCAGTTGTACCCAATGTCCACTTGTCTGTGGTTAAGTGGAGCAGGGCAGACTCAGGACTATATGACTGTGACAGCCCACTGGGTAGATGTATTGCCTCCCGCAGCAAGAACAGCAGCGGCGGCACCAGTAGCAGCATCTCGCAATTGCCAACTCGTTCCTAGGCAGGCTACGCTTTGTATCACCGCTTTCCATAAGAGGCACACAGCTGACAACCTCTTACGGAAACTGAGGAACATCATCGCAGAATGGCTTACCCCAATTGAACTCTCCTGGGGATTTGTGACATCGGACAACGCCACCAATATTGTGCGTGCATTACATCTGGGCAAATTCCAGCATGTCCCATGTTTTGCACATACATTGAACTTGGTGGTGCAGAATTATTTAAAAAACGACAGGGGCGTGCAAGAGATGCTGTCGGTGGCCCGAAGAATTGCGGGCCACTTTCTGCCTTCAGCCACCGCATGCCGAAGACTGGAGCACCACCAAACATTCCTGAACCTGCCCTGCCATCATCTGAAGCAAGAGGTGGTAACGAGGTGGAATTCAACCCTCTATATGCTTCAGAGGATGGAGGAGCAGCAAAAGGCCATTCAAGCCTATACATCTGCCCACGATATAGGCAAAGGAGGGGGAATGCACCTGACTCAAGCGCAGTGGAGAATGATTTCAACGTTGTGCAAGGTTCTGCAACCCTTTGAACTTTCCACACGTGAAGTCAGTTCAGACACTGCCAGCCTGAGTCAGGTCATTCCCCTCATCAGGCTTTTGCAGAAGAAGCTGGAGACATTGAAGGAGGAGCTAAAACAGAGCGATTCAACTAGGCATGTGGGACTTGTGGATGGAGCCCTTAATTTGCTTAACCAGGATTCAATCTGTTGAAATCAGAGCACTACATTTTGGCCGCCGTGCTCGATCCTAGATTTAAAACCTACATTGTATCTCTCTTTCCGGCAGACACAAGTCTGCAGAGGTTCAAAGACCTGCTGGTGAGAAAATTGTCAAGTCAAGCGGAACGTGACCCGTCAACAGCTCCTCCTTCACATTCTCCCGCAACTGGGGGTGCGAGGAAAAGGCTAAGAATTCCGAGCCCACCCGCTGGCGGTGATGCAGGGCAGTCTGGAGTGAGTGCTGACATCTGGTCCAGACTGAAGGACCTGGCAACGATTACTGACATGTCGTCTACTGTCACTGCATATGATTCTGTCACCTTTGAAAGAATGGTGGAGAAAAAGAGGCAATTTGGAGGCCCTTGCACAAACTGGCTTTATTCTACCTAAGTTGCCCTCCCTCCAGTGTGTACTCCGAAAGAGTGTTTAGTGCGGCCGCTCACCTTGTCAGCAATCGGCGTACAAGGTTGCTTCCAGAAAATGTGGAGAAGATGATGATCATCAAAATTAATTATAATCAATTCCTCCGTGGAGACATTCACCAGCAATTGCCTCCAGAAAGTAC
This sequence comes from Pseudophryne corroboree, assembly GCF_028390025.1. NCBI lineage: Eukaryota > Metazoa > Chordata > Amphibia > Anura > Myobatrachidae > Pseudophryne > Pseudophryne corroboree. Next base: position 91,214 of record NW_026970458.1, read on the forward strand.
ACAGGGATCTGAGATGGTGGATTCCAGTGGGGACGAATTAATAATCTGTGAGGAGGGGGATGTACACAGTGAAAGGGGTGAGGAATCGGAGGATGATGAGGTGGACATCTTGCCTCTGTAGAGCCAGTTTGTGCAAGGAGAGATTGATTGATTCTTTTTTGGTGGGGGCCCAAACCAACCAGTCATTTCAGTCAGTCGTGTGGCAGACCCTGTCGCTGAAATGATGGGTTCATCAATGTTTTTCTTTTCAATCTAAGCCCCTGCAGTTTTCTGTAAGCATCTGCTTCGCTATGATGATCAACAAGTCACAAGGGAAAACACTCAGGGCTGGAGGCGTAGATCTTAGGACCAGCTGCTACAAGCATGGCAGAGGTGTCACTATCACTGGTGACACCCAGAGAGGCGGCGAGGGAGATTGTAATGCAGTGCGCGCAGATAAGCAGCGCAATGGTAAAAAGGAGGCATGGTCTCATAGGTAGGGGTGTGGCCTGAATCACCATTTTGTTGCTGCGGGTATCCCGGGGGTTGGGGGCTGTACCCGGGGACTAGTGTGTGAGTGGTGCTGGCTCCTGCACAGTGACAGAAACTGGGTGTTGCACGTAATGTCACAGTGAAACACCCATATTCTGTCACTGAAGAAGAGCCGGCACTTTGGTGTCACCCCCCTTGGCGGGTGACACTCGGGTGTGTGCCGCAACCCCGTTGTGATGCCACTGACCCATGGGAAGCTTTACGTGGCTTACCCATGTGTTAGTAGCCCCAAGCATCTTTTGTGTTAGTCCCTGAAGAAAAACTTCAAATATTGTTTACAATTTTGTAATCAATGGCCTAATTCAGTATGGATTGCAAATTCTGCTAAGTAACAGAATTTGCAATCCTTTGGTTCGCATGCTGGGGCCACCCATCACAGGGCATGGCCACCCAGCATGCCGCCTCCCTTCTTGACCACGCTGAAATTGCAGTCTCAGTGCAGTTCAGCGTGATCGTAAAAAATGGGTTAGCCTCCTGTTGGTGCAGACTGTACGTGTGCGCAGGAAGCCGCCACCATTTCTGTGATCGCAACGGCTGCATGTGATGTCATGCAGCCGCTCTGACCACGCCTCCTGTTTCTCCGTTGAAGCCCTGCCCCCGCACCGCTCCATCTCCGACTTTGAAATGGAGTGTTGCTGACCCCCCCCCCCCCCCCGCACCGATTGACAGTCACAGAAAATGCAGGCGCATGCGTATGCTCTTAGCAATTTTTGCAGTTGGATTGCTTATTGTGATTGCAATCCAACCTGAATCAGGCTCTATTACCTATCACAATGCACTGCAGGTAGTACAAAATGGGGTTAATATAGGAGAAAACCCCCCAGAGCTGTGCTCCTTAACTGTCCCTGGTGGCTAGTGGAGCGGCTGCCCAGTAATCAGTGTCCACGCCAGTGCGCACACGGCCCGCCCCCTACTGCCACGCTGGATCACGGTATAGTGTGGGCACAGAAGCCCCTTACCTCCCTTTCATCAGCGGCCTCGTGATCCCGGAGGGCGGTGTGTGTGTGACTGACCTTAGGAAGAAACCGGAGCCTCCGCTGCAGTGACCCAGCAACCAGGGCACGGGAGTATACTGCGCCGCTGGGAGTGATGGAGCTGCAGTAAAGATGTCTATTAGACCTAGCCTGCTGCAGCCCTTGTACATTCTTATAAAAAAAGTTCTTCTTTTCTTGTCAAAATTAATAGCTAAGTATAGGCTGCCTGAGGCAGCCCCCTGTTAAGTGTCCAGCTCCTGAAGGCACCAACTACAAACTGAGCTCCCTGTTCATGGAAGCGAGGTTATAGAGCAGGGGGCGCTGAGCATCTTGGGAACAGTCAAAAGCTTTGAGCCTGTTGGTGCCTCAGATCAAGATCCTACTCTACACCCCAATGTGAATCCTTGTGGAGTCCAGTGTACCCCACAGAAGAAATGAATGTGTCACACCCATTGGCAGCAACATTAGAATAGCTGCTGATGGGCACAATTGAGAAAGGAAGGGGGGAAAACATTTGAATCCAGCACATATATGTAATTTGAATATGTAATTTGTACCTTCCTACTTTAAAATGTAATGGATGAACCTCACCCTGTGAGAACTATCTTCATGATCAAGAGATCTCATATGCAAGATAAGTATGTGTTGGCAGAGGCGCTCACTGGGCAGAGATGCTGATCGCATCTCTGGCATGTGCCGGTGCACTGCGGCACCAGCACACACACACACACACACACACACACACACACACACACACACACACACACACACACACACACACACACACTTCAGACCTGATCTCCTGTTGTGTGAATATGCACAGCAGAGATCAGGTCTGAATTAGGCCCTATATACAGCTGTCAGTAAGGCAGGGATCTGCTGTTGCCAGTGAGGCAGGGATGTGCTGCTGTCAGTGAAGCAGTGATCTGCTGCTGCCAGTGAGGCAGGGATCTGCTGCTGCCAGTGAGGCAGGGATGTGCTGCTATAAGTGAGGCAGGTATGTGCTGCTGTCAATGAGGCAGGGATGTGCTGCTGTCAGTGAAGCAGGGATGTGCTGCTGTCAGCGAGGCAGTGATCTGCTGCCCACTATCTCCCTATCACCCCTGCCTGAGTCACACACTTTCCCTGTCACCCCTGCCCCAGTTACCCACTATCTCCCAGTCACCGCTGCCTCAGTTAACCACTATACCTGCGACCCCTGCCTCAGTCACCCACTATACCAGTCACCCCTGCTTTAGTCACCCACTATCTCTGAGGTGTAGCTAGGGGTCCAAGCGCCCCTGGCAAAGTAAGGGACTGGCGCCCCCCCCTTTCGATAAAGCATTGCAGTCCATTGGCGGTTACCATGTTGGAGCCACAGCAACTGACCCCCTCCCCCACACGCTGCCCTACATCATCGGCTGGGATTCACTGTTGGTGTGAAGCAACTGGGAACATTCTGGTAGCATTAGCAGCAGTCTGTGTCATAGATAGGGAAGGCAGAAGGTTAACTAGCTAATAGCAGTCTGTTGGCAGCAGAGGCTGGGCGGGGGGCTGAGAATGAGGCAACGCTGATCAGTGTCCAGTCTGCTCAGACAAAAATATTTTGTGATCAGGGCTGGTTCTAGACCAAAGGAGCCAATGGCAAAAATTTCCTTTGGCACCCCCCCCCCCCACATACACACACACATACACACACACACACACACACACACACACCAAAAAAGAACATATCCCAGTTTAACATAACGCTATGTGGTGCAAGGTGTGGAGCTGGTCACTTGTATCAGACCTCTGACATTTGCCTTTTCACCCATGTTGCATACTTTTTCTTGCAGGTTGTGTATTAATTCAAGAAGTGTTCTAAGTACTTCAGCTTAGTATCTTTACTGACCCCTCTTTACCCCACACTACATAACTGACCCCTCTATACCCTACACTACATCACTGACCTTTCTATAACCATCACTGCATTACTGACCCCTTTAGAGATGTGCACTTGAAATTTTTCGGGTTTTGTGTTTTGGTTTTGGGTTCGGTTCCGCGGCCGTGTTTTGGGTTCGACCGCGTTTTGGCAAAACCTCACCGAATTTTTTTTGTCGGATTCGGGTGTGTTTTGGATTCGGGTGTTTTTTTCAAAAAACACTAAAAAACAGCTTAAATCATAGAATTTGGGGGTCATTTTGATCCCAAAGTATTATTAACCTCAAAAACCATAATTTCCACTCATTTTCAGTCTATTCTGAACGCCTCACACCTCACAATATTATTTTTAGTCCTAAAATTTGCACCGAGGTCGCTGGATGACTAAGCTAAGCGACCCTAGTGGCCGACACAAACACCTGGCCCATCTAGGAGTGGCACTGCAGTGTCACGCAGGATGGCCCTTCCAAAAAACACTCCCCAAACAGCACATGACGCAAAGAAAAAAAGAGGCGCAATGAGGTAGCTGTGTGAGTAAGATAAGCGACCCTAGTGGCCGACACAAACACCTGGCCCATCTAGGAGTGGCACTGCAGTGTCACGCAGGATGGCCCTTCAAAAAAATACTCCCCAAACAGCACATGACGCAAAGAAAAATGAAAGAAAAAAGAGGTGCAAGATGGAATTGTCCTTGGGCCCTCCCACTTACCCTTATGTTGTATAAACAGGACATGCACACTTTAACCAACCCATCATTTCAGTGACAGGGTCTGCCACACGACTGTGACTGAAATGACGGGTTGGTTTGGACCCCCACCAAAAAAGAAGCAATTAATCTCTCCTTGCACAAACTGGCTCTACAGAGGCAAGATGTCCACCTCATCATCATCCTCCGATATATCACCGTGTACATCCCCCTCCTCACAGATTATCAATTCGTCCCCACTGGAATCCACCATCTCAGCTCCCTGTGTACTTTGTGGAGGCAATTGCTGCTGGTCAATGTCTCCACGGAGGAATTGATTATAATTCATTTTAATGAACATCATCTTCTCCACATTTTCTGGAAGTAACCTCGTACGCCGATTGCTGACAAGGTGAGCGGCGGCACTAAACACTCTTTCGGAGTACACACTTGTGGGAGGGCAACTTAGGTAGAATAAAGCCAGTTTGTGCAAGGGCCTCCAAATTGCCTCTTTTTCCTGCCAGTATAAGTACGGACTGTCTGACGTGCCTACTTGGATGCGGTCACTCATATAATCCTCCACCATTCTTTCAATGGGGAGAGAATCATATGCAGTGCCAGTAGACGACATGTCCGACTCCGTAATCGTTGTCAGGTCCTTCAGTCCGGACCAGATGTCAGCATCAGCAGTCGCTCCAGACTGCCCTGCATCACCGCCAGCGGGTGGGCTCGGAATTCTGAGCCTTTTCCTCGCACCCCCAGTTGCAGGAGAATGTGAAGGAGGAGATGTTGACAGGTCGCGTTCCGCTTGACTTGACAATTTTCTCACCAGCAGGTCTTTGAACCCCAGCAGACTTGTGTGTGCCGGAAAGAGAGATCCAAGGTAGGTTTTAAAACTAGGATCGAGCACGGTGGCCAAAATGTAGTGCTCTGATTTCAACGGATTGACCACCCGTGAATCCTTGTTAAGCGAATTAAGGGCTCCATCCACAAGTCCCACATGCCTAGCGGAATCGCTCTGTGTTAGCTCCTCCTTCAATGTCTCCAGCTTCTTCTGCAAAAGCCTGATGAGGGGAATGACCTGACTCAGGCTGGCAGTGTCCGAACTGACTTCACGTGTGGCAAGTTCAAAGGGCAGCAGAACCTTGCACAACGTTGAAATCATTCTCCACTGCGCTTGAGACAGGTGCATTCCACCTCCTATATCGTGCTCAATTGTATAGGCTTGAATGGCCTTTTGCTGCTCCTCCAACCTCTGAAGCATATATAGGGTTGAATTCCACCTCGTTACCACTTCTTGCTTCAGATGATGGCAGGGCAGGTTCAGGCGTTTTTGGTGTTGCTCCAGTCTTCTGTACGTGGTGCCTGTACGCCGAAAGTGTCCCGCAATTCTTCTGGCCACCGACAGCATCTCTTGCACGCCCCTCTCGTTTTTTAAATAATTCTGCACCACCAAATTCAAGGTATGTGCAAAACATGGGACGTGCTGGAATTTGCCCATATTTAATGCACACACAATATTGCTGGCGTTGTCCGATGCCACAAATCCACAGGAGAGTCCAATTGGGGTAAGCCATTCCGCGATGATCTTCCTCAGTTGCCGTAAGAGGTTTTCAGCTGTGTGCGTATTCTGGAAACCGGTGATACAAAGCGTAGCCTGCCTAGGAAAGAGTTGGCGTTTGCGAGATGCTGCTACTGGTGCCGCCGCTGCTGTTCTTGCGGCGGGAGTCCATACATCTACCCAGTGGGCTGTCACAGTCATATAGTCCTGACCCTGCCCTGCTCCACTTGTCCACATGTCCGTGGTTAAGTGGACATTGGGTACAACTGCATTTTTTAGGACACTGGTGAGTCTTTTTCTGACGTCCGTGTACATTCTCGGTATCGCCTGCCTAGAGAAGTGGAACCTAGATGGTATTTGGTAACGGGGGCACACTACCTCAAGAAATTGTCTAGTTCCCTGTGAACTAACGGCGGATACCGGACGCACGTCTAACACCAACATAGTTGCAAGGCCTCAGTTATCCGCTTTGCAACAGGATGACTGCTGTGATATTTAATCTTCCTCGCAAAGGACTGTTGGACAGTCAATTGCTTGGTGGAAGTAGTAAAAGTGGGCTTACGACTTCCCCTCTGGGATGACCATCGACTCCCAGCAGCAACAACAGCAGCGCCAGCAGCAGTAGGCGTTACACGCAAGGATGCATCGGAGGAATCCCAGGCAGGAGAGGACTCGTCAGAATTGCCAGTGACATGGCCTGCAGGACTATTGGCATTCCTGGGGAAGGAGGAAATTGACACTGAGGGAGTTGGTGGGGTGGTTTGCGTGAGCTTGGTTACAAGAGGAAGGGATTTACTGGTCAGTGGACTGCTTCCGCTGTCGCCCAAAGTTTTTGAACTTGTCACTGACTTATTATGAATGCGCTGCAGGTGACGTATAAGGGAGGATGTTCCGAGGTGGTTAACGTCCTTACCCCTACTTATTACAGCTTGACAAAGGCAACACACGGCTTGACACCTGTTGTCCGCATTTCTGTTGAAATACTTCCACACCGAAGAGCTGATTTTTTTGGTATTTTCACCAGGCATGTCAATGGCCATATTCCTCCCACGGACAACAGGTGTCTCCCCGGGTGCCTGACTTAAACAAACCACCTCACCATCAGAATCCTCCTGGTCAATTTCCTCCCCAGCGCCAGCAACACCCATATCCTCCTCATCCTGGTGTACTTCAACACTGACATCTTCAATCTGACTATCAGGAACTGGACTGCGGGTGCTCCTTCCAGCACTTGCAGGGGGCGTGCAAATGGTGGAAGGCGCATGCTCTTCACGTCCAGTGTTGGGAAGGTCAGGCATCGCAACCGACACAATTGGACTCTCCTTGTGGATTTGGGATTTCGAAGAACGCACAGTTCTTTGCTGTGCTTTTGCCAGCTTGAGTCTTTTCATTTTTCTAGCGAGAGGCTGAGTGCTTCCATCCTCATGTGAAGCTGAACCACTAGCCATGAACATAGGCCAGGGCCTCAGCCGTTCCTTGCCACTCCGTGTGGTAAATGGCATATTGGCAAGTTTACGCTTCTCCTCCGACAATTTTATTTTAGATTTTTGAGTCCTTTTTTTACTGATATTTGGTGTTTTGGATTTTACATGCTCTGTACTATGACATTGGGCATCGGCCTTGGCAGACAACGTTGCTGGCATTTCATCGTCTCGGCCATGACTAGTGGCAGCAGCTTCAGCACGAGGTGGAAGTCGATCTTGATCTTTCCCTATTTTTGGAACCTCAACATTTTTGTTCTCCATATTTTAATAGGCACAACTAAAAGGCACCTCAGGTAAACAATGGAGATGGATGGATACTAGTATACTTATGGATGACGAGCGACTGCCGACACAGAGGTAGCTACAGCCGTGGACTACCGTACTGTGTCTGCTGCTAATATAGACTGGATGATAATGAGATAAAATTAATATATATATATATCACACTAGTACTGCAGCCGGACAGGTATATATTATGTAATGACGGACCTGCTGGACACTGTCTGTCAGCACTGCAGACTCCTAAAGTAAGCTACTAGTATCAAGAAGATAGAAAAAAAAAACCACGGGTAGGTGGTATACAATTATGGATGGACGAGCGACTGCCGACACAGAGGTAACTACAGCCGTGGACTACCGTACTGTGTCTGCTGCTAATATAGACTGGATGATAATGAGATAAAATTAAAATATATATATATATCACACTAGTACTGCAGCCGGACAGGTATATATTATGTAATGACGGACCTGCTGGACACTGTCTGTCAGCACTGCAGACTCCTAAAGTAAGCTACTAGTATCAAGAAGATAGAAAAAAAAAAAACCACGGGTAGGTGGTATACAATTATGGATGGACGAGCGACTGCCGACACAGAGGTAGCTACAGCCGTGGACTACCGTACTGTGTCTGCTGCTAATATAGACTGGATGATAATGAGATAAAATTAAAATATATATATATATATATATCACACTAGTACTGCAGCCGGACAGGTATATATTATGTAATGACGGACCTGCTGGACACTGTCTGTCAGCACTGCAGACTCCTAAAGTAAGCTACTAGTATCAAGAAGATAGAAAAAAAAAAACCACGGGTAGGTGGTATACAATTATGGATGGACGAGCGACTGCCGACACAGAGGTAGCTACAGCCGTGGACTACCGTACTGTGTCTGCTGCTAATATAGACTGGATGATAATGAGATAAAATTAAAATATATATATATTATATATCACACTAGTACTGCAGCCGGACAGGTATATATTATGTAATGACGGACCTGCTGGACACTGTCTGTCAGACTCAGCACTGCAGACTCCTAAAGTAAGCTACTAGTATCAAGAAGATAGAAAAAAAAAAAACCACGGGTAGGTGGTATACAATTATGGATGGACGAGCGACTGCCGACACAGAGGTAGCTACAGCCGTGGACTACCGTACTGTGTCTGCTGCTAATATAGACTGGATGATAATGAGATAAAATTAAAATATATATATATATATCACACTAGTACTGCAGCCGGACAGGTATATATTATGTAATGACGGACCTGCTGGACACTGTCTGCAGAATGCGTTTATAAAAACACCACACGACGAGTGTTTAACTTTTTCAGGCAGACAATCACAATATACTGGTGGTCAGCAGACAATCACAATACTGGTGGTCAGTGGTCACTGGTCAGTCACACTGGCAGTGGCACTCTGGCAGCAAAAGTGTGCACTGTACTTAAAATATGTACTCCTGCTATAACTGCTCCCCAGTCTCCCCCACAATTAAGCTGTGTGAGCAGTGAGCACTCAGCACAGTCAGATAATGATATACAGTATTATATATAATGCAGCACACTGGGCTGAGCACAGATATGGTATGTGACTGTGTCACACTGTGTATCGTTTTTTTTCAGGCAGAGAACGGATTAATTAAACTGGTGGTCACTGGTCACACTATCAGCAGCAAGTAGTACTCCTCCTAATAATATGCTCCCCAAAATTTGTGTCTCTCTCTAGTACTCTAGTCTAAACGGAGAGGACGCCAGCCACGTCCTCTCCCTATCAATCTCAATGCACGTGTGAAAATGGCGGCGACGCGCGGCTCCTTATATAGAATCCGAGTCTCGCGATAGAATACGAGCCTCGCGAGAATCCAACAGCGGGATGATGACGTTCGGGCGCGCTCGGGTTAACCGAGCAAGGCGGGAAGATCCGAGTCGCTCGGCCCCGTGTAAAAAAACCTGAAGTTCGGGCGGGTTCGGATTCCGAGGAACCGAACCCGCTCATCTCTACCCTCTATACAGTACACTGACCTCTATATACCTGCTAGTACATCCCTGATGCCTATATTCCCTAAGCTAAATCCCTGACGCCTCTATTCCCTACGCTACATCCCTGACGCCTCTATTCCCTATGCTACATCCCTGACGCCTCTATACCCTACGCTACATCCCTGATGCCTCTATTCCCTACGCTACATTCCTGATGCCTCTATAACCTACGCTACATCCCTGACGCCTCTATACCCTACGCTACATCCCTGACGCCTCTATACAGTACAATGCATTACTGATCCCTCTAGACCATACATCCTCATTACATCAGAGAGATAGTGAAACACTGGAAAAAATAAGGATAAAGTGGACTACAGAAACTGATGCTCTAAACAAAGGAGAGAGAGAGAGAGAGAAAAGCACAAGGGAAAGTGGGCAATCGGAACACCATAGAGAGAGGAGAGATAGAAATGCCTGAAAAAGTAAAGGGGGTTGGGTATGGCATCCGGCGCTCGGGATTCCAGCAGTCACATGATACCTAATCCTAACCCTCTGGGGGGGTGGCGGATAGGGCTAACCCTCAGGGGGTGGCAGCTAGGACTAACCCCCCCCCCCCTCCTAGTGCCTTCCCTAACACCCCCTCCCCTGGTCCTAACCCTCCCTCCAATACTCGCCTTCGGGATGTTGGCTGTCTGTGTGCTGGCACCAGTCTCCCAAGTGGTGTCAGGATTCCAACATCGGTCAAATGACCGCCGGTATACCGTCTGCCGGGATGGTAAATGTATCCTGAGGACAGGTAGTGAGTGTGGAGGGATAGGTGGTTCAGTAAAATGTAACAGCTCAAACTGCGATCATTCACTGATAAATTGATTTATAGCTCTCCCTTTTTAACCATTGCAGTCATAAAAGCAATGTTTTTTAAACTTTTAAATAAAGCTTGTTAGCATCCCCAGCACACTGTATATGCTGGGAGATGTAGTTCTCAATATGAAAACATTTAATTACTGTATGAACTCTAATTCCCCAACTGAAACCTCTCACAAACACACACTCCTAAATCTAGTACACACACACACACACATTTCCCCAGTACTGACAACTCTCATCACTTCCACACACTGACAACTCCCTCCTGCTCCTCTCCCCACTGACACTGACAGCTCCCTCACAGTCACACACATCCTCCACCCCCCCACACACACACTGATAGCACACATGCACAAATCCCCCCCTCCTCGACACTAACTGTCACGGACTGCTTGGGCAGCAGGGGGCAGGCTCTGACTTGAAGTGCTGAAATTCAACAGCTCTCTCGAACTTGCAAGGCATGGCTGTGCAGCTGTCTCCAGCCATCTCCTTGCCCACTGTGTAATTTGTGGCGTTCTCTGATGTTCCCCGCTCTGCCTCTACAACCGGCACATAATGTACAGCAGTGGTGACTCCTGAGTATGGGCCTGGAGAACTCCGCCTACCGGGGGGTAGGGATTAATAATTTCAAAGGGGCAGAGCTAGGAGTGAAGCAGTGGACAGCAGTTGAGGGGCGTTTCAAACTGTAACAGGGTTGGGACAATTTCAGTATCCTTCCCTCACCGTCTAATTGGTCAGTCCCACGCTGATTGCCATAGCGCCCTTTCGAGACTGCAGAACTCTATCCCTTAGCCACGGTTGGCACAGCTGGATGGTGCCCCTGGCAAGTGCCATCCTGGCCAAGGGGTAGATACGCCCCTGAGGGTCAGGGCCAGCAACAGAAATCTCGGGGCCCAGTACACTGATATCTCTGGGGCCCCCTCAACCCCCCCTTAACTTGGCAGAGGGATCTTTAAAAAAAAATGGAGCCTTTGACTCGGACCGTCAGTGAGGCCGGCAGGTGGTTTTCATACTGGGCTATCCAGCTCTTCGGTGGCGGTGGCAGGGACATTCAGAAAAGGGCCAGCACAGCAACATGCATAATAATGGCAATACAGTATGGACCACAGGGACTGGACAAAGTGATGGGGTAAAAGGAGGGAGGAGGGTTTAGTTGGCCTGTTAATTGTTTTCCTGCTTAAATTGAGCAGTTGGTGGATACACTTTAAAAAGCAATATTGGCACTGTGGCCCCATTATTTCTGTTCTTAATACTTGGAGCCCTGAACAAGTGTCCCCTTTGTCCCCCCTGTCACCGGGCCTGTTCAGGCGTTACCTATGGAGAAGCTGCGACATGACATCCTAGGACACGATACTGCACCATGCATCACCATTATATTTCAGTGTGCCTTGTCAATATTTAAATCTTGTTCTGTGTGACGTGAGTTGTAAATGGTTGAAAATCTCTGTGCTACAGTATCGTCACCATGTAGTTATAACAACACCGCAAAACCACCAAAAGACGTGTTTTGGTAGAGGGACTGCTGGAGGGGCCCATTGGGGCCCCCAGTTTGCTACCCCACCCCAGTATACCTGTGCTGTAGCCAGTGGAAGGGGCACTATCTTCCCGGTGATCTCTTCGGGAAGATGGTGCCGCACATAGAAAGCAAAGACTCTGGCTGCACTCTCCTGCCCTCGCTCTAAGCAAGGTGATCGGGCCACAAAAGGACCCCTGTCGGACCCCGGCCTGTGGGCCACAAAAGGATGCATTGGGGGCGGCATGCGGCCCATGGGTTTGACACCCCTGCCCTAGAGTATCAAAATTTGTTTCACGGCACCCCTAGGCCAAAGTTTTTTTTATTGAGAAATTCAGAAAAAAATATAAAATTAAGTAAATTGTGTTTATAGCATGTCATCCTCAGGTTCAGTTATGTTGTGAGGGAATGGTTTTGCCAATTTAATAAAGTATAAATAATTTTAATTGGTCCTGGACCACCAAACTATGCTACCAGTGCAAGAACCCCAGTTTGGAAACTACTGCCATAAAATAAACCTTTTTTGTTTTTTTTAAACTACATGTAATACACCTTAGATCTCAGTTCCTAAAAGGTTTTAAACCTTTGCATACAGTAAACTACACATATTTAAAAATCCTACACCGGGCCAATTTCATGGCAGTCTCGGATAGGAGGGCATTGTGGATTCACCAAGGGAATGCTGATGCTGACTCCAAGAAGAAAGGGAGTCTCTTCCCTATGAAGGTGAAGCCTTGTTTGGCGACGGCCTAGTTGATTTGATCTCGGCAGCTCCCGCAGGTAAGTCATCCTTCTTGCCCTATGTTCCCTCTCAACGGATGAAGACGCATCATTATCTGACGCAGTCATTTTGGCCCAATAGATATGCAAGAAGTTAAGATTCCCCTTTCTTTGCAGGTAGAGGAAGGAAAAGAGGGAAGAGGTCTGTAGCCTCTTTAAGATCGCAGGAGCAGAGATCGTCCTCTGCTTTTGCCAAATCCACTGCATGACGCTGGGGCTCTCTTGCAGGAGCCCGCACCAGTGGGGGGCACGTCTAAAACTCTTCAGTCAGTTCTGGATTCATTCGGACCTGGACTCGTGGGTTTTACAAATAGTGTCCCAAGGGTACAAACTGGGGTTTCAAGACGTTCCCCCTCACCGATTGTTCAAATCAGCCTTAGTCAGCAGGGAGAAGGTTTTTATTCAAGCCTCTTCGTGGTCCCGAAGCCGGACGGCTCAGTCAGACCAATCTGAAATCTGAAATCCCTTAATTTCTACCTAAAGAAATTCAATTTCAAGATGGAATCTCTCAGGGTAGTGATCTCCAGTCCGGGGGATAAAGGAGATTTCATGGTTTTGGTAGACATAAAGGATGCCTACTTATATGTTCCCATTTAGCCACTGCATCAAGCTACCTGAGGTTTGCAATTCAGGATTGTCATTACCAATTTCAGACGTTGCCGTTTGGTCTGTCCACGGCTCCGAGGATTTTCACCAGGGTGATGGCGGAAATGATGGTTCTCCTTCGCAAGCAAGGAGTCACAATTATCCCGTACTTGGATGATCTCCTGATAAAGGCGAGATCCAGGGACCAGTTGGTGCAAAACATCTACTCTCCCTGACAGTTCTTCAACAACATGGTTGGCTCCTAAACTTGCCAAAATCGCAGTTGGTCCCAATGACGCGGTTGTTGTTTTTGGGAGTGATACTGGACACAGAAGAGGTTTTCTTCTAGTGGAAAGGCTCTGGAGATCCAGAGTCTGGTCAAACAAATTCTGAAACCAGCAAGAGTGTTAATCCATCATTGCATTCAGTTGCTGGGGAAGATGGTTGCGGCCTACGAGGCCATTCAGTTTGGCAGGTTCCATGCCAGAGTGTTCCAGTGGGACCTGTTGGACAAGTGGTCCGGATCCTACCTACACATGCACCGGAGGATAATCCTGTCTTCCAAGACCAGAATCTCACTCCATTGGTGGCTGCACAGTTCTCACCACCTAGAGGGGCGATGGTTCGGGATCCAGGACGGGATCCTAGGGACCACGGATGCAACCCTCTGAGGCTGAAGAGCAGTCACACAGGGGGAAAACATCCAAGGAAGATGGTCAAGTCTTCCTTGGATGTTTTCATCTCCACATAAATGTTCTGGAGTTAAGGGCCATTTAATAACTGCAGACACAGTACGCACTGGGACGGGTGCCCAGCATCCTCTACGGACTAAGAGAAAAGGATTTACCGGTAGGTATTAAAATCCTATTTTCTCTAACGTCCTAGAGGATGCTGGGGACTCCGTAAGGACCATGGGGATAGACGGGCTCCGCAGGAGACATGGGCACTTTAAGAAAGACTTTAGTTCTGGGTGTGCACTGGCTCCTCCCTCTATGCCCCTCCTCCAGACCTCAGTTTGATACTGTACCCAGTGGAGACTGGGTGCTTTTCAGGAGCTCTCCTGAGCTTTCTGACAGAAAGTATTTTGTTAGGTTTTTCATTTTCAGGGAGCACTGCTGGCAACAGACTCCCTCATCGAGGGACTGAGGGGAGAGAAGCAGCCCTACTCTCTGAGTTGCAAGGTCCTGCTTCTTAGGCTACTGGACACCATTAGCTCCAGTGGGATTGGTACGCAGGATCTCACCCTCGCCGTCCGTCCCAGAGCCGCGCCGCCGTCCCCCTCGCAGAGCCGGAAGATAGAAGCCGGGTGAGTATGAGAAGAAAAGAAGACTTCAGAGGCGGCAGAAGACTTCATGATCTTCACTGAGGTAACGCACAGCACTGCAGCTGTGCGCCTTTGCTCCCATACACCTCACATACTCCGGTCACTGTAAGGGTGCAGGGCGCAGGGGGGGCGCCCTGGGCAGCAATATAAACCTCTTTCGCAAAAATATAACATATATACAGCTGGGCACTTTATATATGTATAAGCCCCCACCAATTTTACAGTTTAAGCGGGACAGAAGCCCGCCTCCGAGGGGGCGGGGCTTCTCCCTCAGCACTCACCAGCGCCATTTTTTCTCCACAGCACCGCTGAAAGGAAGCTCCCCGGACTCTACCCTGCTTATACCACGTTAGACAAGAGGGTTGAAAAGAGGGGTGGGGGGGGGGCACATAATTCGCAAATTACATACAGCAGCACTACTGGGCAAACATTAAGTTACTGTTTTATTCCTGGGTTATATAGCGCTGGGGGGTGTGCTGGCATACTCTCTCTCTGTCTCTCCAAAGGGCCTTGTGGGGAAACTGTCTTCAGAAAAAGCATTCCCTGTGTGTGTAGTGTGTCGGTACACGTGTCGACATGTCTGAGGAAGAAGGTTATATTAGAGAGGAGCGGGAGCAAATGAATGTGGTGTCTCCGCCGACAGCTGATTGGATGGATATGTGGAATGTTTTAAATGCTAGTGTAAACTCATTGCACAAAAGATTAGACAAGGCAGAAGCTTTGGGACAGTCAGGGTTTAAACCCATGCCTGATCCTATGTTGCAGGGACTGTCAGGGTCTCATAAGCGCCCACTATCCCAGATTGTTGACACAGATACCGACACGGATTCTGACTCCAGTGTCGATTACGATGATGCAAAGTTACAGCCAAAATTGGCAAAATCCATTCGATTTATGATTATGGCAATAAAAGATGTTTTGCACATCACAGAGGAACCCCCTGTAGCTGACAAGAGGGTACATATGTACAAGGGAAAGAAGCCTGAGGTAACCTTTCCCCCCTCACACGAGCTGAACGAGTTATGTGAAAAAGCTTGGGAATCTCCAGATAAAAGACTGCAGATTTCCAAAAGGATTCTTATGGCGTATCCTTTCCCATCAACGGATAGGTTACGATGGGAATCCTCCCCTAGGGTGGACAAAGCATTAACACGCTTATCCAAGAAGGTAGCCCTCCCGTCCCAGGATACGGCTACCCTCAAAGAGTGTGCTGACCGCAAACAGGAGATTACCCTGAAGTCCATTTATACACATTCAGGTACCTTACTCAGACCGGCAATTGCGTCGGCCTGGGTGTGTAGTGCTGTAGCGGCATGGACAAATACCTTATCTGAGGGGATGGATAGCCTAGACAAGGATACTATTTTATTGACCATGGGGCATATAAGAGATGCTGTCCTATATATGTGTGTATGCAAACTACAGGTGGTGCTGCAATATTGGCAAGGAAAAGCTGTCAGGTACCTTTGCATTTTTCTCCCAAACGAGAAAATGCAAAGTTTGAAAAGACTGTGTCTTTTTCTGCTGATGTGAAGTGACCTGGGGTAAAAAGGTGGATTTCCCAGCCGTTGCCGTGGCCACCAGGTCCGATAGACCAGCCCCAAATAACTCCTCCCCTTTATACGGCAATACTTCCATGTGCCGTTTGGAATCTGCATCCCCTGACCACTGTCGCGTCCATAATGCTCTTCTGGCAGAGATGGACATTGCACTTACTCTTGATGCCAGGGTGCAAATATCCCTCTGTGCATCACGCATATATAGCAATGCATCCTTTAAATGTTCTATAGTTAACAAAATATTGTCCCTATCCAGGGTATCAATATTCTCAGTCAGGGAATCCGCCCATGCGACTCCAGCACTGCACATCCAGGCTGAGGCGATTGCTGGTCGCAGTATAACACCAGTATGTGTGTATATACTTTTTAGGATATTTTTCAGCCTCCTATCAGCTGGTTCTTTGAGGGTGGCCGAATCAGGGGACGGTAACGCTACTTGTTTAGATAAACGTGTGAGCGCCTTATCTACCCTAGGGGGTGTTTCCCACCGCGCCCTAACCTCTGGCGGGAAAGGATATAGTGCTAATAATTTATTAGAAATTAGCTGTTTTTTATCGGGGGAAACCCACGCTTTATCACACACCTCATTAATTTCATCTGACTCAGGAAAAACTATTGGCAGTTTTTTCACACCCCACATAATACCCTTCTTTGTGGTACTTGTAGTGTCAGAAAGGTTCAATGCCTCTTTCATTGCCGTGATCATGTAACGTGTGGCCCTACTGGACATTACGTTTGTCTCGTCACCGTCGACACTAGACTCAGTATCTGTGTCTGGGTCTGTGTCGACCCACTGAGGTAACGGCCGTTTTAGGGCCCCTGACGGTGTCTGAAACGCCTGAACAGGCACTAATTGATTTGCCGGCTGTCTCATGTCGTCAACAGTTTTTTGCAAATTGCTGACATTATCACTTAATTGTTTAAACACAATCATCCAGTCAGGTGTCGACTCCCTAGGGGGTGACATCACTAACCCAGGCAACTGCTCCGCCTCCACTTCATTTTCCTCCTCATACATGTCGACACACGCGTACCGACACACAGCACACACACCGGGAATGCTCTGATAGAGGACAGGACCCCACTTAGCCCTTTGGAGAGACAGAGGGAGAGTCTGCCAGCACACACCCAGCGCTATATATATATACAGGGATAACCTTATATAAGTGTTATTCCCTTATAGCTGCCGTTATTATCGTTATTTGCTGCCAAAAATGCCCCCCCTTCTCTTTTTTACCCTGATTCTGAAGCAGGACTGCAGGGGAGAGTCAGGGAGCCGTCCTTCCAGCGGAGCTGTGAGGGAAAATGGCGCTTGTGTGCTGAGGAGATAGGCTCCGCCCCTTCACGACGTCCTTATCTCCCGCTTTTTAGTGTAAAAATGGCAGGGGTTAAAATACATCCATATAGCCCAGGAGCTATATGTGATGTATTCTTTTTGCCACCTAAGGTATATATAGAGATGAGCGGGTTCGGTTTCTCTGAATCCGAACCCGCCCGAACTTCATGTTTTTTTTCACGGGTCCGAGCGACTCGGATCTTCCCGCCTTGCTCGGTTAACCCGAGCGCGCCCGAACGTCATCATGACGCTGTCGGATTCTCGCGAGGCTCGGATTCTATATAAGGAGCCGCGCGTCGCCGCCATTTTCACACGTGCATTGAGATTGATAGGGAGAGGACGTGGCTGGCGTCCTCTCCATTTAGATTAGGGTTGAGAGAGAGAGAGAGAGATTGACCTGAGGCTGTGATACTGTAGAAGAGAGTGCAGAGTTTAGTGACTGACGACCACAGTGACCACCAGACACAGACAGTGCAGTTGTTTGTTTTATTTAATATATCCGTTCTCTGCCTGAAAAAAACGATACACACAGTGACTCAGTCACATACCATATCTGTGTGCACTGCTCAGCCCAGTGTGCTGCATCAATGTATATATATATCTGACTGTGCTCAGCTCACACAGCTTATAATTGTGGGGGAGACTGGGGAGCACTGCAGTGCCAGTTATAGGTTATAGCAGGAGCCAGGAGTACATAATATTATATTAAAATTAAACAGTGCACACTTTTGCTGCAGGAGTGCCACTGCCAGTGTGACTAGTGACCAGTGACCTGACCACCAGTATATATAATATTAGTAGTATACTATCTCTTTATCAACCAGTCTATATTAGCAGCAGACACAGTACAGTGCGGTAGTTCACGTCTGTGGCTACCTCTGTGTCGGCACTCGGCAGCCCGTCCATAATTGTATATACCACCTAACCGTGGTTTTTTTTTCTTTCTTTATACATACATACTAGTTACGAGTATACTATCTCTTTATCAACCAGTCTATATATTAGCAGCAGACACAGTACAGTGCGGTAGTTCACGGCTGTGGCTACCTCTGTGTCGGCACTCGGCAGCCCGTCCATAATTGTATATACCACCTAACCGTGGTTTTTTTTTCTTTCTTTATACATACATACTAGTTACGAGTATACTATCTCTTTATCAACCAGTCTATATATTAGCAGCAGACACAGTACAGTGCGGTAGTTCACGGCTGTGGCTACCTCTGTGTCGGCACTCGGCAGCCCGTCCATAATTGTATATACCACCTAACCGTGGTTTTTTTTTCTTTCTTTATACATACATACTAGTTACGAGTATACTATCTCTTTATCAACCAGTCTATATTAGCAGCAGACACAGTACAGTGCGGTAGTTCACGGCTGTGGCTACCTCTGTGTCGGCACTCGGCAGCCCGTCCATAATTGTATATACCACCTAACCGTGGTTTTTTTTTCTTTCTTTATACATACATACTAGTTACGAGTATACTATCTCTTTATCAACCAGTCTATATATTAGCAGTAGACACAGTACAGTGCGGTAGTTCACGGCTGTGGCTACCTCTGTGTCGGCACTCGGCAGCCCGTCCATAATTGTATATACCACCTAACCGTGTTTTTTTTTCTTTCTTTATACATACATACTAGTTACGAGTATACTATCTCTTTATCAACCAGTCTATATATTAGCAGCAGACACAGTACAGTGTGGTAGTTCACGGCTGTGGCTACCTCTGTGTCGGCACTCGGCAGCCCGTCCATAATTGTATATACCACCTAACCGTGGTTTTTTTTTCTTTCTTTATACATACATACTAGTTACGAGTATACTATCTCTTTATCAACCAGTCTATATATTAGCAGCAGACACAGTACAGTGCGGTAGTTCACGGCTGTGGCTACCTCTGTGTCGGCACTCGGCAGCCCGTCCATAATTGTATATACCACCTAACCGTGGTTTTTTTTTCTTTCTTTATAGTCATACTAGTTACGAGTATACTATCTCTTTATCAACCAGTCTATATTAGCAGCAGACACAGTACAGTGCGGTAGTTCACGGCTGTGGCTACCTCTGTGTCGGCACTCGGCAGCCCGTCCATAATTGTATATACCACCTAACCGTGGTTTTTTTTTCTTTCTTTATACATACATACTAGTTACGAGTATACTATCTCTTTATCAACCAGTCTATATATTAGCAGCAGACACAGTACAGTGCGGTAGTTCACGGCTGTGGCTACCTCTGTGTCGGCACTCGGCAGCCCGTCCATAATTGTATATACCACCTAACCGTGGTTTTTTTTTCTTTCTTTATACATACATACTAGTTACGAGTATACTATCTCTTTATCAACCAGTCTATATATTAGCAGCAGACACAGTACAGTGCGGTAGTTCACGGCTGTGGCTACCTCTGTGTCGGCACTCGGCAGGCAGTCCGTCCATAATTGTATACCACCTAACCGTGGTTTTTTTTTCTTTCTTCTTTATACATACATAGTTACATAGACATCACTTTATCAACCAGTCTATATTAGCAGCAGACACAGTACAGTACGGTAGTTCACGGCTGTGGCTACCTCTGTGTCTGCACTCGGCAGGCAGTCCATAATTGTATACTAGTATCCATCTCCATTGTTTACCTGAGGTGCCTTTTAGTTGTGCCTATTAAAATATGGAGAACAAAAATGTTGAGGTTCCAAAATTAGGGAAAGATCAAGATCCACTTCCACCTCGTGCTGAAGCTGCTGCCACTAGTCATGGCCGAGACGATGAAATGCCAGCAACGTCGTCTGCCAAGGCTGATGCCCAATGTCATAGTACAGAGCATGTCAAATCCAAAACACCAAATATCAGAAAAAAAAGGACTCCAAAACCTAAAATAAAATTGTCGGAGGAGAAGCGTAAACTTGCCAATATGCCATTTACGACACGGAGTGGCAAGGAACGGCTGAGGCCCTGGCCTATGTTCATGGCTAGTGGTTCAGCTTCACATGAGGATGGAAGCACTCAGCCTCTCGCTAGAAAAATGAAAAGACTCAAGCTGGCAAAAGCAGCACAGCAAAGAACTGTGCATTCTTCGAAATCCCAAATCCACAAGGAGAGTCCAATTGTGTCGGTTGCGATGCCTGACCTTCCCAACACTGGACGTGAAGAGCATGCGCCTTCCACCATTTGCACGCCCCCTGCAAGTGCTGGAAGGAGCACCCGCAGTCCAGTTCCTGATAGTCAGATTGAAGATGTCAGTGTTGAAGTACACCAGGATGAGGAGGATATGGGTGTTGCTGGCGCTGGGGAGGAAATTGACCAGGAGGATTCTGATGGTGAGGTGGTTTGTTTAAGTCAGGCACCCGGGGAGACACCTGTTGTCCGTGGGAGGAATATGGCCGTTGACATGCCAGGTGAAAATACCAAAAAAATCAGCTCTTCGGTGTGGAGGTATTTCACCAGAAATGCGGACAACAGGTGTCAAGCCGTGTGTTCCCTTTGTCAAGCTGTAATAAGTAGGAGTAAGGACGTTAACCACCTCGGAACATCCTCCCTTATACGTCACCTGCAGCGCATTCATAATAAGTCAGTGACAAGTTCAAAAACTTTGGGTGACAGCGGAAGCAGTCCACTGACCAGTAAATCCCTTCCTCTTGTAACCAAGCTCACGCAAACCACCCCACCAACTCCCTCAGTGTCAATTTCCTCCTTCCCCAGGAATGCCAATAGTCCTGCAGGCCATGTCACTGGCAATTCTGACGAGTCCTCTCCTGACGCTTCTCCTCCGACAATTTTATTTTAGGTTTTGGAGTCCTTTTTTTACTGATATTTGGTGTTTTGGATTTGACATGCTCTGTACTATGACATTGGGCATCGGCCTTGGCAGACGACGTTGCTGGCATTTCATCGTCTCGGCCATGACTAGTGGCAGCAGCTTCAGCACGAGGTGGAAGTGGATCTTGATCTTTCCCTAATTTTGGAACCTCAACATTTTTGTTCTCCATATTTTAATAGGCACAACTAAAAGGCACCTCAGGTAAACAATGGAGATGGATGGATACTAGTATACAATTATGGATGGACTGCCGAGTGCCGACACAGAGGTAGCTACAGCCGTGGACTACCGTACTGTACTGTGTCTGCTGCTAATATAGACTGGTTGATAAAGAGATGTAGTATGTATGTATAAAGAAGAAAGAAAAAAAAACCACGGGTAGGTGGTATACAATTATGGACGGACTGCCGAGTGCCGACACAGAGGTAGCTACAGCCGTGGACTACCGTACTGTGTCTGCTGCTAATATAGACTGGTTGATAAAGAGATGTAGTATGTATGTATAAAGAAGAAAGAAAAAAAAACCACGGGTAGGTGGTATACAATTATGGACGGACTGCCGAGTGCCGACACAGAGGTAGCTACAGCCGTGGACTACCGTACTGTGTCTGCTGCTAATATAGACTGGTTGATAAAGAGATGTAGTATGTATGTATAAAGAAGAAAGAAAAAAAAACCACGGGTAGGTGGTATACAATTATGGACGGACTGCCGAGTGCCGACACAGAGGTAGCTACAGCCGTGGACTACCGTACTGTACTGTGTCTGCTGCTAATATAGACTGGATGATAATGAGATGTAGTATGTATAAAGAAGCAAGAAAAAAAAACCACGGGTAGGTGGTATACAATTATGGATGGACTGCCGAGTGCCGACACAGAGGTAGCTACAGCCGTGGACTACCATACTGTACTGTGTCTGCTGCTAATATAGACTGGATGATAATGAGATGTAGTATGTATAAAGAAGAAGAAAAAAAACCACGGGTAGGTGGTATACAATTATGGATGGACTGCCGAGTGCCGACACAGAGGTAGCTACAGCCGTGGACTACCGTACTGTACTGTGTCTGCTGCTAATATAGACTGGATGATAATGATATGTAGTATGTATAAAGAAGAAAGAAAAAAAAACCACGGGTAGGTGGTATACAATTATGGATGGACTGCCGAGTGCCGACACAGAGGTAGCTACAGCCGTGGACTACCGTACTGTACTGTGTCTGCTGCTAATATAGACTGGATGATAATGAGATGTAGTATGTATATAGAAGAAAGAAAAAAAAACCACGGGTAGGTGGTATACAATTATGGATGGACTGCCGAGTGCCGACACAGAGGTAGCTACAGCCGTGGACTACCGTACTGTACTGTGTCTGCTGCTAATATAGACTGGATGATAATGAGATGTAGTATGTATAAAGAAGAAAGAAAAAAAAACCACGGGTAGGTGGTATACAATTATGGATGGACTGCCGAGTGCCGACACAGAGGTAGCTACAGCCGTGGACTACCGTACTGTACTGTGTCTGCTGCTAATATAGACTGGATGATAATGAGATGTAGTATGTATAAAGAAGAAAAAAAAAACCACGGGTAGGTGGTATACAATTATGGATGGACTGCCGAGTGCCGACACAGAGGTAGCTACAGCCGTGGACTACCGTACTGTACTGTGTCTGCTGCTAATATAGACTGGATGATAATGAGATGTAGTATGTATAAAGAAGAAAGAAAAAAAAACCACGGGTAGGTGGTATACAATTATGGACGGACTGCCGAGTGCCGACACAGAGGTAGCTACAGCCGTGGACTACCGTACTGTACTGTGTCTGCTGCTAATATATACTGGTTGATAATGAGATGTAGTATGTATAAAGAAGAAAGAAAAAATTGACACATAACAGCAGCGTTCAATCAGCGTTAGTGGGACTTGTGGATGGAGCCCTTAATTCGCTTAACCAGGATTCAATCTGTTGAAATCAGAGCAATAAATTTTGGCCACCGTGCTCGATCCTAGATTTAAAACCTACATTGTATCTCTCTTTCCTGCAGACACAAGTCTGCAGAGGTTCAAAGACCTGCTGGTGAGAAAATTGTCAAGTCAAGCGGAACGTGACCCGTCAACAGCTCCTCCTGGTTTTAGTACTTGGATGGGAGACCACCAGGAAATACCAGGAGCTGTGTGTATTTTTACAATACCAACAACGTTCTCTTGATGCATTCCATTTTGAAACATTGGGGCAGATCTATTAAGCCTGGTGAACTGATAAAGTGCAAGGTGATAAAGTACCAGCCAGTCAGCTCCTAACTGTCATTTTTCAAACCCAGCCTGTGACATGGCAATTAGGAGCTGATTGGCTGGTACTTTATCACCATGCAAATTATCATTTCACCAGGTTTAATAAATCGTCCGCTTATTCATTTATGTACGAGTAGTTAGAAGTAGAAGAACTCTAACAGAAACCACTAAGCTCATCTACAGCCACACCACACTGTATATGCCCAATATCACCTGATCTTAGGCCTGGTTTGTTCTTGGATGTGAGACCACCTGGGAATACCAGGTGCTGTAGGTAGTTTTATACTACCAACACCGTTCTCTTGATGCATTCTATTTTGAAACTTATTCATTGATGTAGAAGTTAGAAACAGCAAAAATCATCTACAGCCGCATCACACTGGATATGTCCAATCCAGTGGCGTAACTAGAAATTTTTCTCCCCCAAGCCAAGAAATTCTTTGGCGCCCCCCCCCCCCCCCCCCCTTCATGCTCCATAATTGGGAGCAAGAAAGGGATAAATATGCGCGCGCCTAAATAAAAAAAGGGGCGTGGTTTTGTCGGAGTGGGCGTGGTTTCGCATAAAGCGGCGTGGCATTGCAGGAAAAGACTACCTTACACCCCAGTTTTGCAACCTGCACGCCCATACGTTGGCCACCACAGGAAAGAAAAATAATCCTGATTCATGCCCCTTACATTATTTGTCATTTTTCCTCCTTATAGTAATGCCCAGTATACATTATGCCACATACTGCAATGGCCCTTAGACATTATGCCGCACACAATAATGCACGACACAATATGCACACACTGTAATGCCCCCGACACATTATGCCACACACCGTAATGTCTGTGACACATTATGCCACACACCGTAATGCCTGTGACACATTATGACTGGAATCGCAATGCCCGTTATACATTATGCTACACACTGCAATGCCCCTGATACATTATAGCACATACAATGTCTGTGACACATTATGACACACACCGCAATGTCCGTGATACATTATGCCACACACTGCAATGCCCGATACATTATAGCACATACAATGCCTGTGACACATTATGCCACACACTGCAATGACCTTGAGACATTATACCACAATGCCCGTGATATAGTATACCATACACCGTAATGCCTGTGACACATACCGCAATGCCCTGCCCGTTATACCCTATGCCACACATCGCAATGCCCGTTATGTATTATGCCACACTGCAATGACCCTGAGACATTATACCACATACCACAATGCCCGTGATATAGTATACCACACACCGTAATGCCTGACACATTATGACACACACCGCAATGTCCGTGATACATTATGCCACACACTGCAATGACCCTGAGACATTATACCACATATCACAATGCCCGCGATATAGTATACCATACACCGTAATGCCTGCGACACATTATGACACACACCGCAATGTCCGTGATACATTATGCCACACACCGTAATGCCCATTACACATTAAGTCCTACAGTAAGGCTTCTAATTACTTTTCAATTACCTGCTCGTTGTCAGGGGTTTAATGCACTGGGTGTCATGCTCGTTGTCAGGGGTTTCATGCTCTTGGTTCCATGCACGGTGCCAGGGGTTTTCATGCTCAGGGTGTCATGCTCGTTGCCAGGGGTTTCATGCACTGGGTGTCATGCTCGTTGCCAGGTGTTTCATGCACTGGGTGTCATGCTCGTTGCCAGATGTTTCATGCACTGGGTGTCATGCTCGTTGCTAGGAGGTAGTCCTTGTTGCTAGGGCTGTGCTCCCAGTGCCACATATGTCCCCAGTGCCAGATATTCCCCCACGGTGCCAGGTACTTACATGCCCCAGTGCCAAATATAGTCGTCCCCCCCATGTGCCAGGTACACATATGCCCCCAGTGCCAGATATTCCCCCCCAGTGCCATATATGCCCCCAGTGCCAGATATTCCCCCCAGTGCCATATATGCCCCCCGTGCCATATATGCCCCCAGTGCCAGATACCCCCCCCAGTGCCATATATGCCCCCAGTGCCAGATATTCCCCCCCAGTGCCATATATGCCCCAGTGCCAGATATCCCCCCCAGTGCCAGATATGCCCCCAGTGCCAGATATTCCCCCCAGTGCCAGAAATGCCCCAGTGCCAGATATTCCTCCCTCCCCCCCCCCGTGCCATATATGCCCCCAGTGCCAGATATTTACCCCACCCCCCGCCATCGCTTTTTGGAGGGACACGGAGGGCACAGCTCGTCTCTCCTGTGTCCCTCCTGCTGCATCATCTCCGGCGGCCGCGGGTCTAATAGGGGGAAGTGCCGGTTCGTAAGCCAATTAGAGCTCACGGACGGCACTTCCCCCTATTAGACCCGCGGCCGCCGGAGATGATGCAGCAGGAGGGACACAGGGAGGCGCGCTGTGTGCCCTCCGTGTCCCTCCAAAAAGCGGCGGAGGGAAGGAGACTGCAGACTGACATGCGGACGCTCATCCGCATGTCAGTCTGCTGTAAATCAGTGGCGCCCCCGCAGCCCCTCGCCCCCAAGCCACCGCGAGGACTGCGGGGGCAGTAGTTACTCCACTGGTCCAATCTCATCTGATGATGGAAGCTAAGCAGTGTTGTGCCTGGTTTGTTTTTGGATTTCAAGTCCTGCCTTCTGGTTTGGCCACGGCACCTCGGATATTCACCAAGGTCATGGCCGTGATGACGACCCTTCACCATCAGAGAATCAGGATCCTGCCAAATCTGGACGACTTGCTGATCCTGGTGAACTCCCAAGAGGTTCTCCACAGTTATCTGGAACTGGCGGTCCAATTCCTAAAAGTCCACGGGTGGCTCATCAACTGAAAAAAGTCCTCGCTGGTCCCTGCTCGGAACATTGTGCACCTAGGGGCACTGCTGGACACACACAGCCAACAATTGTTTCTGTCTCCAGAGAAAGTCCTGAAAATTCAGGACAGTATCGTCCTCTCTCGCCCAAGAGTGTTGATACACACGGCGATGCAAGTACTAGACCTCATGGTGTCGGCTTTCGATATGGTAGAGTACGCTCAATTTCATTACCGCCCTCTGCAGAGGTTAATCCTCTCCAAGTGGGACGGCCTGCCTCATCGGATGATGTCTCAAATGATCTCCTTGTCTCCGGAGGTTCGTCTGACACTGAGCTGGTGGCTACAGGACCAACAGTTGAGCAGGGGCCATCCCTTCTGGATCTCCAACTGTGTCCTCCTGACAATGGATGCCAGTCTTTTGGGCTGGGCCATGGTGTTGGAGCAACACTTTCTCCAGGGTCGGTGGACCAGGGAGGAATCTCTCCTCCTGATATACATTCTGGAATTGCAGGCAGTGTTCAATTAATTGACACTGGCCCTGCCTCTAGTACAGAACAGGCCTGTTCAAGTACAATCTGACAACGCCACCATGGTAGTGTACACAAATCATCAAGGCGGCACTCGAAACTGCATGGCAAAGCTGGAAGTATCAAAAATCCTCCAATGGGTAGAAAGTCATCTGACAGCAATATCGGCAGTGTTCATTCCCGGAGTCCTCAACTAGGAAGCGGATTTCCTCAGTCGTCAGGACGTTCACGCTGGAGAGTGGAGAGGCCGCAGCAGAAATGTCTGCACTGGTGTCAGTAGGTGACTGAGGCAGGGATGACTGGGAGATAGTGGGTGACTGAAGCATGTATGAGTGGGAGATAGTGGGTGACTGAGGCCGGGGTGACTGGGATATAGTGGGTGACAGGGAGATAGTGGGTTACTGAGGGAGGGGTGATAGGAAGGGGTTGGGTAAGTATGGGAAGAAAGTGGGTGACAGGTATAATAAATGACTAAGGCAGGGGTGATAGGGAGATAGTGGATGACTGTGGCAGGGGTGACAGGGACAGTAAGAGACTGAGGCAGGGGTGACAGGGATAGTGGCTGACTGAGGCAGGGGTGACTGGGAGATAGTGGGTGACTGAGGCAGGGTTGACAGGGATAGTGGGTGACTGAAGCAGGGGTGATAGGGTGACAGTGGGTGACTAAAGCAGGGGTGACTGGTATAGTGGGTGACTGAGGCAGGGATCGCAGATATAGTGGTTGACTGAGGCAGCGGTGACTGGGAGATAGTGGGTAACTGAGGCAGGGGTGACAGGGAAAGTGTGTGACTCAGGCAGGGGTGATAGGGAGATAGTGGGCTGCATATCTCTGCCTCACTGCAGCAGCACATTCCTGCTTCAATGACAGCAGCACATCCCTACCTCACTTATAGCAGCACATCCCTGCCTCGCTGACAGCAGCACATCCCTGCCTCGCTGACAGCAGCACATCCCTGCCTCGCTGACAGCAGCACATCCCTGCTTCGCTGACAGCAGCACATCCCTGCTTCGCTGACAGCAGCACATCCCTGCTTCGCTGACAGCAGCACATCCCTGCCTCGCTGACAGCAGCACATCCCTGCCTCGCTGACAGCAGCACATCCCTGTCTCGCTGACAGCAGCACAGCACTGCTTCGCTGACAGCAGCACATCACTGCTTCACTACCAGCAGCACATCCCTGCCTCACTGGCAGCAGCACATCCCTGCCTTACTGACAGCTGTATATAGGGCCTAATTCAGACCTGATCCCTGCTGTGCATATTCACACAACAGGAGATCAGGTCTGAAGTGCGTGTGTGCTGGTGCCGCAGTGCACCGGCACATGCCAGAGATGCGATCAGCATCTCTGCCCAGTGAGCGCCTCTGCCTGATTGACAGGCAGAGGCGGTCACTGGGCAGGAGGAGTCGGGCCAGCGGCGTTGTGCCGCCATTTTGGGGGCACAGTCAGGACAACGCAGACATGACCAGACCGTATGGGGGCGGGCCGTGACGGCTGCGTGACCCGGACAGCAACGGGCCTTATTTACTAAAATCTCAGATAAATTTTATGGCATTTATGTGCAGTCTAGTTTGCACAGTTGATAGAGTGTTGATCTTGCACTATCAATGTAAGCCTCACATAGGTTTGATACACATGTAAGTTTGTTTTTATTTTACTACATTGTGGTTTGTGGCTCTATACCATGTAATGCATGTCTTTTAACAGTAGTCAAGTCTTCCAATGTGCTTGTTAGTGAAACCCAATAGATAGCTTTATTTTATTTTGTTTCTTCAAATATTGAATGCATATGTCTTATAACTTTTTTTTTTTCAATATACAGGTTGAGTATCTGTATATACATTTTTATTATAAGATTTTCAATGACACAAGTACATCCAATTTGCAGATTATGGATTGTGAAGGACAAATCAACCATATAAACAATTTAAGCAATTTAAATTGCATGCAGGTAGTAGAATATCAAACTCCTTGGATGAGAGTTGGTCGTAATAAACTAGGATAGAAAAGAATAAAGTAGAAAATAAGATTTTAAACCTACCGGTAAATCTTTTTCTCGTAGTCCGTAGAGGATGCTGGGGACTCCGTAAGGACCATGGGGATAGACGGGCTCCACAGGAGACATGGGCACTTTAAGAAAGACTTTAGTTCTGGGTGTGCACTGGCTCCTCCCTCTATGCCACAGTTAGAGAAACTGTGCCCAGAGGAGACGGACAGTATGAGGAAAGGATTTTGTTAATCCAGGGCAAGATTCATACCAGCCACACCAATCACACCGTATAACTTGTGATAAACTACAAAGTTATCAGTATGAAAAAACAACATAGCATCAGTGCAGGACCGATGCAACTATAACATAACCCTTATTGAAGCAATAACTATATACAAGTATTGCAGAAGTAGTCCGCACTTGGGACGGGCGCCCAGCATCCTCTACGGACTACGAGAAAAAGATTTACCAGTAGGTTTAAAATCTTATTTTCTCTAACGTCCTAGAGGATGCTGGGGACTCCGTAAGGACCATGGGGATTATACCAATGCTCCAAAATGGGCGGGAGAGTGCGGATGACTCTGCAGCACCGATTGAGCAAACATGAGTTCCTCCTCAGCCAGGGTATCAAACTTATAGTATTTTGCAAAGGTGTGTGAACCCGACCAAGTAGCAGCTTGACACAGCTGTAGTGCCGAGACCCCTCGGGCAGCCGCCCAAGAAGAGCCCACTTTCCTCGTGGAATGGGCCTTGACCGATTTCAGTAACTGCAATCCAGCCATAGAATGCGCTTGCTGAATCGTGTTACAAATCCGGCGAGCAATAGCCTGCTTTGAAGCAGGGGCACCAATCTTGTTGGTTGCATACAGGACAAACAGCGCTTCAGTTTTCCTGACTCTAGCCGTCCTGGCCACGTAAATTTTCAAAGCCCTAACCACATCAAGTAACTCGGAATCCTCCAAGTCACGCGTAGCCACAGGCACCACAATAGGTTGGTTCATATGAAAAGATGAGACCACTTTTGGTAGGAATTGAGGACGGGTCTGCAATTCCGCTCTATCCACATGGAATACCAAATATGGGCTTTTATGTGACAAAGCCGCTAATTCCGACACTCGCCTAGCCGAAGCCAAGGCTAATAACATGACCACCTTCCATGTGAGATATTTTAACTCCACTGTTTTAAGTGGTTCAAACCAGTGTAATTTTAGAAAACTTAACACCACGTTAAGGTCCCAAGGTGCCACCGGAGGCACAAAAGGAGGCTGAATATGCAGCACTCCTTTTACAAAAGTCTGAACTTCTGGAAGAGAAGCCAATTCTTTTTGAAAGAAAATGGATAAGGCCGAAATCTGGACCTTAATAGAGCCTAATTTTAGGCCCAAATTCACTCCAGTTTGTAGGAAGTGAAGGAAACGGCCCAGATGGAATTCTTCCGTAGGAGCATTCCTGGCCTCACACCAAGAAACATAATTTCGCCATATACGGTGTAATGTTTTAACGTTACATCCTTCCTAGCCTTTATCAGCGTAGGGATGACCTCAACCGGAATGCTAGGATCCGGCATTCAACCGCCATGCCGTCAAACGCAGCCGCGGTAAGTCTTGGAACAGACAGGGCCCCTGATGCAACAGGTCCTGTCTTAGAGGGAGAGGCCAAGGATCTTCTGTGAGCATTTCCTGCAGATCCGGATACCAGGTCCTCCGTGGCCAATCTGGAACAATGAGGATTGTTCTCACTCCTCTTTGTCTTATTATCCTCAACACCTTGGGTATGAGAGGAAGAGGAGGAAATACATAGACCGACCGGAACACCCACGGTGTCACTAGGGCGTCTACAGCTACTGCCTGAGGGTCTCTTGACCTTGCGCAATACCTCTGTAGCTTTTTGTTGAGCCGGGACGGCATCATGTCTATCTGTGGCAGTTCCCACCGACTTGTAATCTGTGCAAAGACTTCCTGATGAAGTCCCCACTCTCCCGGATGTAGGTCGTGTCTGCTGAGGATGTCTGCTTCCCAGTTGTCCACTCCCGGAATGAACACTGCTGACAGTGCGCTTGCGTGATTCTCCACCCAGCAAAGAATTCTGGTGGCTTGTGCCATCGCCACTCTGCTTCTTGTGCCGCCTTGGCGGTTTACATGAGCCACTGCGGTGACGTTGTCTGACTGGATCAGAACCGGTTGGTCGCAAAGTAAGGTCTCCGCTTGACGTAGGGCATTGTATATGGCCCTTAGTTCCAGGATGTTGATGTGAAGACAAGTCTCTTGACTTGACCAAAGACCTTGGAAATTTCTTCCTTGTGTGACTGCTCCCCAACCTTGGAGGCTTGCGTCTGTGGTCACCAGGATCCAGCCCTGAATGCTGAATCTGCGTCCCCCGAGAAGGTGAGCACTCTGCAGCCACCACAAGAGTGATACCCTGACCCTGGGGGACAGGGTGATCAACCAATGCATCTGTAAATGTGACCCGGACCACTTGTCCAGTAGGTCCCATTGGAAAGTCCTCGCATGGAACCTGCCGAATGGAATGGCCTCGTATGATGCCACCATCTTTCCCAGGACTCGAGTGCAGTGATGCACTGACACCTGTTTTGGTTTCAATAGGTTCCTGACAAGAGTCATGAGTTCCTGGGCCTTTTCTATCAGGAGATAAACCCTCTTCTGGTCTGTGTCCAGAATCATGCCCAAGAAAGACAGACGAGTAGTAGGAATCAACTGCGACTTCGGGATATTGAGAATCCAGCCGTGTTGCTGTAACACTTTCAGTGAAAGTGATACGCTGTTCAGCAACTGCTCTCTTGATCTCGCTTTTATGAGATCGCCCAAGTACGGGATAATTGTGACACCTTGCTTGCACAGGAGCACCATCATTTCCGCCATTACCTTGGTGAAAATTCTCAGGGCCATGGAGAGACCAAACAGCAACGTCTGAAATTGGCAATGACAGTCCTGTACCGCAAATCTGAGTTACGCCTGATGAGGTGGATAAATGGGGACATGAAGGTATGCATCCTGTACACAAATGCGGACAACAGGTGTCAAGCCGTGTGTTGCCTTTGTCAAGCTGTAATAAGTAGGGATAAGGACGTTAAACACCTCGGAACATCCTCCCTTATACGTCACCTGCAGCGCATTCATCATAAGTCAGTGACAAGTTCAAAAACTTTGGATGACAGCGGAAGCAGTCCACTAACCACTAAATCCCTTCCTCTTGTAACCAAGCTCCTGCAAACCACACCACCAACTCCCTCAGTGTCAATTTCCTCCTTAGACAGGAGAGCCAATAGTCCTGCAGGCCATGTCACTGGCAAGTCTGACGAGTCCTCTCCTGCCTGGGATTCCTCCGATGCATCCTTGAGTGTAACGCCTACTGCTGCTGGCGCTGCTGTTGTTGCTGCTGGGAGTCGATCGTCATCCCAGAGGGGAAGTCGGAAGACCACTTGTACTTCTTCCAGTAAGCAATTGACTGTCCAACAGTCCTTTGCGAGGAAGATGAAATATCACAGCAGTCATCCTGCTGCAAAGCGGATAACTCAGGTCTGGGTGGTGAGAAACGTGGTTCCGGTATCCATCGTTAATTTAGAGGCAACTAGAGACTTGATTGAGGTACTGTGTCCCCGGTACCAAATACCCTCTAGGTTCCATTTCTCTAGGCAGGCGATACCGAAAATGTACACAGACCTCAGAAAAAGAGTCACCAGTGTCCTAAAAAATGCAGTTGTACCCAATGTCCACTTGTCTGTGGTTAAGTGGAGCAGGGCAGACTCAGGACTATATGACTGTGACAGCCCACTGGGTAGATGTATTGCCTCCCGCAGCAAGAACAGCAGCGGCGGCACCAGTAGCAGCATCTCGCAATTGCCAACTCGTTCCTAGGCGGGCTACGCTTTGTATCACCGCTTTCCATAAGAGGCACACAGCTGACAACCTCTTACGGAAACTGAGGAACATCATCGCAGAATGGCTTACCCCAATTGAACTCTCCTGGGGATTTGTGACATCGGACAATGCCACCAATATTGTGCGTGCATTACATCTGGGCAAATTCCAGCATGTCCCATGTTTTGCACATACATTGAACTTGGTGGTGCAGAATTATTTAAAAAACGACAGGGGCGTGCAAGAGATGCTGTCGGTGGCCCGAAGAATTGCGGGCCACTTTCTGCCTTCAGCCACCGCATGCCGAAGACTGGAGCACCACCAAACATTCCTGAACCTGCCCTGCCATCATCTGAAGCAAGAGGTGGTAACGAGGTGGAATTCAACCCTCTATATGCTTCAGAGGATGGAGGAGCAGCAAAAGGCCATTCAAGCCTATACATCTGTCCACGATATAGGCAAAGGAGGGGGAATGCACCTGACTCAAGCGCAGTGGAGAATGATTTCAACGTTGTGCAAGGTTCTGCAACCCTTTGAACTTTCCACACGTGAAGTCAGTTCAGACACTGCCAGCCTGAGTCAGGTCATTCCCCTCATCAGGCTTTTGCAGAAGAAGCTGGAGACATTGAAGGAGGAGCTAAAACAGAGCGATTCAACTAGGCATGTGGGACTTGTGGATGGAGCCCTTAATTTGCTTAACCAGGATTCAATCTGTTGAAATCAGAGCACTACATTTTGGCCGCCGTGCTCGATCCTAGATTTAAAAACTACATTGTATCTCTCTTTCCGGCAGACACAAGTCTGCAGAGGTTCAAAGACCTGCTGGTGAGAAAATTGTCAAGTCAAGCGGAACGTGACCCGTCAACAGCTCCTCCTTCACATTCTCCCGCAACTGGGGGTGCGAGGAAAAGGCTAAGAATTCCGAGCCCACCCGCTGGCGGTGATGCAGGGCAGTCTGGAGTGAGTGCTGACATCTGGTCCAGACTGAAGGACCTGGCAACGATTACTGACATGTCGTCTACTGTCACTGCATATGATTCTGTCACCTTTGAAAGAATGGTGGAGAAAAAGAGGCAATTTGGAGGCCCTTGCACAAACTGGCTTTATTCTACCTAAGTTGCCCTCCCTCCAGTGTGTACTCCGAAAGAGTGTTTAGTGCGGCCGCTCACCTTGTCAGCAATCGGCGTACAAGGTTACTTCCAGAAAATGTGGAGAAGATGATGATCATCAAAATTAATTATAATCAATTCCTCCGTGGAGACATTCACCAGCAATTGCCTCCAGAAAGTACACAGGGATCTGAGATGGTGGATTCCAGTGGGGACAAATTAATAATCTGTGAGGAGGGGGATGTACACAGTGAAAGGGGTGAGGAATCGGAGGATGATGAGGTGGACATCTTGCCTCTGTAGAGCCAGTTTGTGCAAGGAGAGATTGATTGATTCTTTTTTGGTGGGGGCCCAAACCAACCAGTCATTTCAGTCAGTCGTGTGGCAGACCCTGTCGCTGAAATGATGGGTTCGTCAATGTTTTTCTTTTCAATCTAAGCCCCTGCAGTTTTCTGTAAGCATCTGCTTCGCTATGATGATCAACAAGTCACAAGGGAAAACACTCAGGGCTGGAGGCGTAGATCTTAGGACCAGCTGCTACAAGCATGGCAGAGGTGTCACTATCACTGGTGACACCCAGAGAGGCGGCGAGGGAGATTGTAATGCAGTGCGCGCAGATAAGCAGCGCAATGGTAAAAAGGAGGCATGGTCTCATAGGTAGGGGTGTGGCCTGAATCACCATTTTGTTGCTGCGGGTATCCCGGGGGTTGGGGGCTGTACCCGGGGACTAGTGTGTGAGTGGTGCTGGCTCCTGCACAGTGACAGAAACTGGGTGTTGCACGTAATGTCACAGTGAAACACCCATATTCTGTCACTGAAGAAGAGCTGGCACTTTGGTGTCACCCCCCTTGGCGGGTGACACTCGGGTGTGTGCCGCAACCCCGTTGTGATGCCACTGACCCATGGGAAGCTTTACGTGGCTTACCCATGTGTTAGTAGCCCCAAGCATCTTTTGTGTTAGTCCCTGAAGAAAAACTTCAAATATTGTTTACAATTTTGTAATCAATGGCCTAATTCAGTATGGATTGCAAATTCTGCTAAGTAACAGAATTTGCAATCCTTTGGTTCGCATGCTGGGGCCACCCATCACAGGGCATGGCCACCCAGCATGCCGCCTCCCTTCTTGACCACGCTGAAATTGCAGACTCAGTGCAGTTCAGCGTGATCATAAAAAATGGGTTAGCCTCCTGTTGGTGCAGACTGTACGTGTGCGCAGGAAGCCGCCACCATTTCTGTGATCGCAACGGCTGCATGTGATGTCATGCAGCCGCTCTGACCACGCCTCCTGTTTCTCCGTTGAAGCCCTGCCCCCGCACCGCTCCATCTCCGACTTTGAAATGGAGTGTTGCTGACCCCCCCCCCCCCCCCGCACCGATTGACAGTCACAGAAAATGCAGGCGCATGCGTATGCTCTTAGCAATTTTTGCAGTTGGATTGCTTATTGTGATTGCAATCCAACCTGAATCAGGCTCTATTACCTATCACAATGCACTGCAGGTAGTACAAAATGGGGTTAATATAGGAGAAAACCCCCCAGAGCTGTGCTCCTTAACTGTCCCTGGTGGCTAGTGGAGCGGCTGCCCAGTAATCAGTGTCCAAGCCAGTGCGCACACGGCCCGCCCCCTACTGCCACGCTGGATCACGGTATAGTGTGGGCACAGAAACCCCTTACCTCCCTTTCATCAGCGGCCTCGTGATCCCGGAGGGCGGTGTGTGTGTGACTGACCTTAGGAAGAAACCGGAGCCTCCGCTGCAGTGACCCAGCAACCAGGGCACGGGAGTATACTGCGCCGCTGGGAGTGATGGAGCTGCAGTAAAGATGTCTATTAGACCTAGCCTGCTGCAGCCCTTGTACATTCTTATAAAAAAAGTTCTTCTTTTCTTGTCAAAATTAATAGCTAAGTATAGGCTGCCTGAGGCAGCCCCCTGTTAAGTGTCCTGCTCCTGAAGGCACCAACTACAAACTGAGCTCCCTGTTCATGGAAGCGAGGTTATAGAGCAGGGGGCGCTGAGCATCTTGGGAACAGTCAAAAGCTTTGAGCCTGTTGGTGCCTCAGATCAAGATCCTACTCTACACCCCAATGTGAATCCTTGTGGAGTCCAGTGTACCCCACAGAAGAAATGAATGTGTCACACCCATTGGCAGCAACATTAGAATAGCTGCTGATGGGCACAATTGAGAAAGGAAGGGGGGAAAACATTTGAATCCAGCACATATATGTAATTTGAATATGTAATTTGTACCTTCCTACTTTAAAATGTAATGGATGAACCTCACCCTGTGAGAACTATCTTCATGATCAAGAGATCTCATATGCAAGATAAGTATGTGTTGGCAGAGGCGCTCACTGGGCAGAGATGCTGATCGCATCTCTGGCATGTGCCGGTGCACTGCGGCACCAGCACACACACACACACACACACACACACACACTTCAGACCTGATCTCCTGTTGTGTGAATATGCACAGCAGAGATCAGGTCTGAATTAGGCCCTATATACAGCTGTCAGAAAGGCAGGGATCTGCTGCTGCCAGTGAGGCAGGGATGTGCTGCTGTCAGTGAAGCAGTGATCTGCTGCTGCCAGTGAGGCAGGGATGTGCTGCTGCTGCCAGTGAGGCAGGGATGTGCTGCTATAAGTGAGGCAGGTATGTGCTGCTGTCAATGAGGCAGGGATGTGCTGCTGTCAGTGAAGCAGGGATGTGCTGCTGTCAGCGAGGCAGTGATCTGCTGCCCACTATCTCCCTATCACCCCTGCCTGAGTCACACACTTTCCCTGTCACCCCTGCCCCAGTTACCCACTATCTCCCAGTCACCGCTGCCTCAGTTAACCACTATACCTGCGACCCCTGCCTCAGTCACCCACTATACCAGTCACCCCTGCTTTAGTCACCCACTATCTCTGAGGTGTAGCTAGGGGTCCAAGCGCCCCTGGCAAAGTAAGGGACTGGCGCCCCCCCTTTCGATAAAGCATTGCAGTCCATTGGCGGTTACCATGTTGGAGCCACAGCAACTGACCCCCTCCCCCACACGCTGCCCTACATCATCGGCTGGGATTCACTGTTGGTGTGAAGCCACTGGGAACATTCTGGTAGCATTAGCAGCAGTCTGTGTCATAGATAGGGAAGGCAGAAGGTTAACTAGCTAATAGCAGTCTGTTGGCAGCAGAGGCTGGGCGGGGGGCTGAGAATGAGGCAACGCTGATCAGTGTCCAGTCTGCTCAGACAAAAATATTTTGTGATCAGGGCTGGTTCTAGACCAAAGGAGCCAATGGCAAAAATTTCCTTTGGCACCCCCCCCCCACACACACACACACATACACACACACACACACACACACACACACACACACACACACACACACCAAAAAAGAACATATCCCAGTTTAACATAACGCTATGTGGTGCAAGGTGTGGAGCAGGTCACTTGTATCAGACCTCTGACATTTGCCTTTTCACCCATATTGCATACTTTTTCTTGCAGGTTGTGTATTAATTCAAGAAGTGTTCTAAGTACTTCAGCTTAGTATCTTTACTGACCCCTCTTTACCCCACACTACATAACTGACCCCTCTATACCCTACACTACATCACTGACCTTTCTATAACCATCACTGCATTACTGACCCCTCTATTAGAGATGTGCACTTGAAATTTTTCGGGGTTTTGTGTTTTGGTTTTGGGTTCGGTTCCGCGGCCGTGTTTTGGGTTCGACCGCGTTTTGGCAAAACCTCACCGAATTTTTTTTGTCGGATTCGGGTGTGTTTTGGATTCGGGTGTTTTTTTCAAAAAACACTAAAAAACAGCTTAAATCATAGAATTTGGGGGTCATTTTGATCCCAAAGTATTATTAACCTCAAAAACCATAATTTCCACTCATTTTCA
The DNA here is from genome assembly GCF_028390025.1 of Pseudophryne corroboree. NCBI lineage: Eukaryota > Metazoa > Chordata > Amphibia > Anura > Myobatrachidae > Pseudophryne > Pseudophryne corroboree. Next base: position 128,894 of record NW_026970458.1, read on the forward strand.
GTCTATTCTGAACGCCTCACACCTCACAATATTATTTTTAGTCCTAAAATTTGCACCGAGGTCGCTGGATGACTAAGCTAAGCGACCCTAGTGGCCGACACAAACACCTGGCCCATCTAGGAGTGGCACTGCAGTGTCACGCAGGATGGCCCTTCCAAAAAACACTCCCCAAACAGCACATGACGCAAAGAAAAAAAGAGGCGCAATGAGGTAGCTGTGTGAGTAAGCTAAGCGACCCTAGCGGCCGACACAAACACCTGGCCCATCTAGGAGTGGCACTGCAGTGTCACGCAGGATGGCCCTTCCAAAAAACACTCCCCAAACAGCACATGACGCAAAGAAAAAAAGAGGCGCAATGAGGTAGCTGTGTGAGTAAGATAAGCGACCCTAGTGGCCGACACAAACACCTGGCCCATCTAGGAGTGGCACTGCAGTGTCACGCAGGATGGCCCTTCCAAAAAACACTCCCCAAACAGCACATGACGCAAAGAAAAAAAGAGGCGCAATGAGGTAGCTGTGTGAGTAAGATAAGCGACCCTAGTGGCCGACACAAACACCTGGCCCATCTAGGAGTGGCACTGCAGTGTCACGCAGGATGGCCCTTCAAAAAAATACTCCCCAAACAGCACATGACGCAAAGAAAAATGAAAGAAAAAAGAGGTGCAAGATGGAATTGTCCTTGGGCCCTCCCACTTACCCTTATGTTGTATAAACAGGACATGCACACTTTAACCAACCCATCATTTCAGTGACAGGGTCTGCCACACGACTGTGACTGAAATGACGGGTTGGTTTGGACCCCCACCAAAAAAGAAGCAATTAATCTCTCCTTGCACAAACTGGCTCTACAGAGGCAAGATGTCCACCTCATCATCATCCTCCGATATATCACCGTGTACATCCCCCTCCTCACAGATTATCAATTCGTCCCCACTGGAATCCACCATCTCAGCTCCCTGTGTACTTTGTGGAGGCAATTGCTGCTGGTCAATGTCTCCACGGAGGAATTGATTATAATTCATTTTAATGAACATCATCTTCTCCACATTTTCTGGAAGTAACCTCGTACGCCGATTGCTGACAAGGTGAGCGGCGGCACTAAACACTCTTTCGGAGTACACACTTGTGGGAGGGCAACTTAGGTAGAATAAAGCCAGTTTGTGCAAGGGCCTCCAAATTGCCTCTTTTTCCTGCCAGTATAAGTACGGACTGTCTGACGTGCCTACTTGGATGCGGTCACTCATATAATCCTCCACCATTCTTTCAATGGGGAGAGAATCATATGCAGTGCCAGTAGACGACATGTCCGACTCCGTAATCGTTGTCAGGTCCTTCAGTCCGGACCAGATGTCAGCATCAGCAGTCGCTCCAGACTGCCCTGCATCACCGCCAGCGGGTGGGCTCGGAATTCTGAGCCTTTTCCTCGCACCCCCAGTTGCGGGAGAATGTGAAGGAGGAGATGTTGACAGGTCGCGTTCCGCTTGACTTGACAATTTTCTCACCAGCAGGTCTTTGAACCCCAGCAGACTTGTGTGTGCCGGAAAGAGAGATCCAAGGTAGGTTTTAAATCTAGGATCGAGCACGGTGGCCAAAATGTAGTGCTCTGATTTCAACGGATTGACCACCCGTGAATCCTTGTTAAGCGAATTAAGGGCTCCATCCACAAGTCCCACATGCCTAGCGGAATCGCTCTGTGTTAGCTCCTCCTTCAATGTCTCCAGCTTCTTCTGCAAAAGCCTGATGAGGGGAATGACCTGACTCAGGCTGGCAGTGTCCGAACTGACTTCACGTGTGGCAAGTTCAAAGGGCAGCAGAACCTTGCACAACGTTGAAATCATTCTCCACTGCGCTTGAGACAGGTGCATTCCACCTCCTATATCGTGCTCAATTGTATAGGCTTGAATGGCCTTTTGCTGCTCCTCCAACCTCTGAAGCATATATAGGGTTGAATTCCACCTCGTTACCACTTCTTGCTTCAGATGATGGCAGGGCAGGTTCAGGCGTTTTTGGTGTTGCTCCAGTCTTCTGTACGTGGTGCCTGTACGCCGAAAGTGTCCCGCAATTCTTCTGGCCACCGACAGCATCTCTTGCACGCCCCTCTCGTTTTTTAAATAATTCTGCACCACCAAATTCAAGGTATGTGCAAAACATGGGACGTGCTGGAATTTGCCCATATTTAATGCACACACAATATTGCTGGCGTTGTCCGATGCCACAAATCCACAGGAGAGTCCAATTGGGGTAAGCCATTCCGCGATGATCTTCCTCAGTTGCCGTAAGAGGTTTTCAGCTGTGTGCGTATTCTGGAAACCGGTGATACAAAGCGTAGCCTGCCTAGGAAAGAGTTGGCGTTTGCGAGATGCTGCTACTGGTGCCGCCGCTGCTGTTCTTGCGGCGGGAGTCCATACATCTACCCAGTGGGCTGTCACAGTCATATAGTCCTGACCCTGCCCTGCTCCACTTGTCCACATGTCCGTGGTTAAGTGGACATTGGGTACAACTGCATTTTTTAGGACACTGGTGAGTCTTTTTCTGACGTCCGTGTACATTCTCGGTATCGCCTGCCTAGAGAAGTGGAACCTAGATGGTATTTGGTAACGGGGGCACACTACCTCAAGAAATTGTCTAGTTCCCTGTGAACTAACGGCGGATACCGGACGCACGTCTAACACCAACATAGTTGTCAAGGCCTCAGTTATCCGCTTTGCAACAGGATGACTGCTGTGATATTTCGTCTTCCTCGCAAAGGACTGTTGGACAGTCAATTGCTTGGTGGAAGTAGTAAAAGTGGGCTTACGACTTCCCCTCTGGGATGACCATCGACTCCCAGCAGCAACAACAGCAGCGCCAGCAGCAGTAGGCGTTACACGCAAGGATGCATCGGAGGAATCCCATGCAGGAGAGGACTCGTCAGAATTGCCAGTGACATGGCCTGCAGGACTATTGGCATTCCTGGGGAAGGAGGAAATTGACACTGAGGGAGTTGGTGGGGTGGTTTGCGTGAGCTTGGTTACAAGAGGAAGGGATTTACTGGTCAGTGGACTGCTTCCGCTGTCGCCCAAAGTTTTTGAACTTGTCACTGACTTATTATGAATGCGCTGCAGGTGACGTATAAGGGAGGATGTTCCGAGGTGGTTAACGTCCTTACCCCTACTTATTACAGCTTGACAAAGGCAACACACGGCTTGACACCTGTTGTCCGCATTTCTGTTGAAATACTTCCACACCGAAGAGCTGATTTTTTTGGTATTTTCACCAGGCATGTCAATGGCCATATTCCTCCCACGGACAACAGGTGTCTCCCCGGGTGCCTGACTTAAACAAACCACCTCACCATCAGAATCCTCCTGGTCAATTTCCTCCCCAGCGCCAGCAACACCCATATCCTCCTCATCCTGGTGTACTTCAACACTGACATCTTCAATCTGACTATCAGGAACTGGACTGCGGGTGCTCCTTCCAGCACTTGCAGGGGGCGTGCAAATGGTGGAAGGCGCATGCTCTTCACGTCCAGTGTTGGGAAGGTCAGGCATCGCAACCGACACAATTGGACTCTCCTTGTGGATTTGGGATTTCGAAGAACGCACAGTTCTTTGCTGTGCTTTTGCCAGCTTGAGTCTTTTCATTTTTCTAGCGAGAGGCTGAGTGCTTCCATCCTCATGTGAAGCTGAACCACTAGCCATGAACATAGGCCAGGGCCTCAGCCGTTCCTTGCCACTCCGTGTGGTAAATGGCATATTGGCAAGTTTACGCTTCTCCTCCGACAATTTTATTTTAGATTTTTGAGTCCTTTTTTTACTGATATTTGGTGTTTTGGATTTTACATGCTCTGTACTATGACATTGGGCATCGGCCTTGGCAGACAACGTTGCTGGCATTTCATCGTCTCGGCCATGACTAGTGGCAGCAGCTTCAGCACGAGGTGGAAGTCGATCTTGATCTTTCCCTATTTTTGGAACCTCAACATTTTTGTTCTCCATATTTTAATAGGCACAACTAAAAGGCACCTCAGGTAAACAATGGAGATGGATGGATACTAGTATACTTATGGATGACGAGCGACTGCCGACACAGAGGTAGCTACAGCCGTGGACTACCGTACTGTGTCTGCTGCTAATATAGACTGGATGATAATGAGATAAAATTAAAATATATATATATATATATATCACACTAGTACTGCAGCCGGACAGGTATATATTATGTAATGACGGACCTGCTGGACACTGTCTGTCAGCACTGCAGACTCCTAAAGTAAGCTACTAGTATCAAGAAGATAGAAAAAAAAAAAACCACGGGTAGGTGGTATACAATTATGGATGGACGAGCGACTGCCGACACAGAGGTAACTACAGCCGTGGACTACCGTACTGTGTCTGCTGCTAATATAGACTGGATGATAATGAGATAAAATTAAAATATATATATATATCACACTAGTACTGCAGCCAGACTGGTATATATTATGTAATGACGGACCTGCTGGACACTGTCTGTCAGCACTGCAGACTCCTAAAGTAAGCTACTAGTATCAAGAAGATAGAAAAAAAAAAACCACGGGTAGGTGGTATACAATTATGGATGGACGAGCGACTGCCGACACAGAGGTAGCTACAGCCGTGGACTACCGTACTGTGTCTGCTGCTAATATAGACTGGATGATAATGAGATAAAATTAAAATATATATATATATATCACACTAGTACTGCAGCCGGACAGGTATATATTATGTAATGACGGACCTGCTGGACACTGTCTGTCAGCACTGCAGACTCCTAAAGTAAGCTACTAGTATCAAGAAGATAGAAAAAAAAAACCACGGGTAGGTGGTATACAATTATGGATGGACGAGCGACTGCCGACACAGAGGTAGCTACAGCCGTGGACTACCGTACTGTGTCTGCTGCTAATATAGACTGGATGATAATGAGATAAAATTAAAATATATATATATTATATATCACACTAGTACTGCAGCCGGACAGGTATATATTATGTAATGACGGACCTGCTGGACACTGTCTGTCAGACTCAGCACTGCAGACTCCTAAAGTAAGCTACTAGTATCAAGAAGATAGAAAAAAAAAAACCACGGGTAGGTGGTATACAATTATGGATGGACGAGCGACTGCCGACACAGAGGTAGCTACAGCCGTGGACTACCGTACTGTGTCTGCTGCTAATATAGACTGGATGATAATGAGATAAAATTAAAATATATATATATATATCACACTAGTACTGCAGCCGGACAGGTATATATTATGTAATGACGGACCTGCTGGACACTGTCTGCAGAATGCGTTTATAAAAACACCACACAACGAGTGTTTAACTTTTTCAGGCAGACAATCACAATATACTGGTGGTCAGCAGACAATCACAATACTGGTGGTCAGTGGTCACTGGTCAGTCACACTGGCAGTGGCACTCTGGCAGCAAAAGTGTGCACTGTACTTAAAATATGTACTCCTGCTATAACTGCTCCCCAGTCTCCCCCACAATTAAGCTGTGTGAGCAGTGAGCACTCAGCACAGTCAGATAATGATATACAGTATTATATATAATGCAGCACACTGGGCTGAGCACAGATATGGTATGTGACTGTGTCACACTGTGTATCGTTTTTTTTCAGGCAGAGAACGGATTAATTAAACTGGTGGTCACTGGTCACACTATCAGCAGCAAGTAGTAGTCCTCCTAATAATATGCTCCCCAAAATTTGTGTCTCTCTCTAGTACTCTAGTCTAAACGGAGAGGACGCCAGCCACGTCCTCTCCCTATCAATCTCAATGCACGTGTGAAAATGGCGGCGACGCGCGGCTCCTTATATAGAATCCGAGTCTCGCGATAGAATACGAGCCTCGCGAGAATCCGACAGCGGGATGATGACGTTCGGGCGCGCTCGGGTTAACCGAGCAAGGCGGGAAGATCCGAGTCGATCGGCCCCGTGTAAAAAAACCTGAAGTTCGGGCGGGTTCGGATTCCGAGGAACCGAACCCGCTCATCTCTACCCTCTATACAGTACACTGACCTCTATATACCTGCTAGTACATCCCTGATGCCTATATTCCCTAAGCTAAATCCCTGACGCCTCTATTCCCTACGCTACATCCCTGACGCCTCTATTCCCTATGCTACATCCCTGACGCCTCTATACCCTACGCTACATCCCTGATGCCTCTATTCCCTACGCTACATTCCTGATGCCTCTATAACCTACGCTACATCCCTGACGCCTCTATACCCTACGCTACATCCCTGACGCCTCTATACAGTACAATGCATTACTGATCCCTCTAGACCATACATCCTCATTACATCAGAGAGATAGTGAAACACTGGAAAAAATAAGGATAAAGTGGACTACAGAAACTGATGCTCTAAACAAAGGAGAGAGAGAGAGAGAGAAAAGCACAAGGGAAAGTGGGCAATCGGAACACCATAGAGAGAGGAGAGATAGAAATGCCTGAAAAAGTAAAGGGGGTTGGGTATGGCATCCGGCGCTCGGGATTCCAGCAGTCACATGATACCTAATCCTAACCCTCTGGGGGGGTGGCGGATAGGGCTAACCCTCAGGGGCTGGCAGCTAGGACTAACCCCCCCCCCCCTCCTAGTGCCTTCCCTAACACCCCCTCCCCCGGTCCTAACCCTCCCTCCAATACTCGCCTTCGGGATGTTGGCTGTCTGTGTGCCGGCACCAGTCTCCCAAGTGGTGTCAGGATTCCAACATCGGTCAAATGACCGCCGGTATACCGTCTGCCGGGATGGTAAATGTATCCTGAGGACAGGTAGTGAGTGTGGAGGGATAGGTGGTTCAGTAAAATGTAACAGCTCAAACTGCGATCATTCACTGATAAATTGATTTATAGCTCTCCCTTTTTAACCATTGCAGTCATAAAAGCAATGTTTTTTAAACTTTTAAATAAAGCTTGTTAGCATCCCCAGCACACTGTATATGCTGGGAGATGTAGTTCTCAATATGAAAACATTTAATTACTGTATGAACTCTAATTCCCCAACTGAAACCTCTCACAAACACACACTCCTAAATCTAGTACACACACACACACACATTTCCCCAGTACTGACAACTCTCATCACTTCCACACACTGACAACTCCCTCCTGCTCCTCTCCCCACTGACACTGACAGCTCCCTCACAGTCACACACATCCTCCACCCCCCCACACACACACTGATAGCACACATGCACAAATCCCCCCCTCCTCGACACTAACTGTCACGGACTGCTTGGGCAGCAGGGGGCAGGCTCTGACTTGAAGTGCTGAAATTCAACAGCTCTCTCGAACTTGCAAGGCATGGCTGTGCAGCTGTCTCCAGCCATCTCCTTGCCCACTGTGTAATTTGTGGCGTTCTCTGATGTTCCCCGCTCTGCCTCTACAACCGGCACATAATGTACAGCAGTGGTGACTCCTGAGTATGGGCCTGGAGAACTCCGCCTACCGGGGGGTAGGGATTAATAATTTCAAAGGGGCAGAGCTAGGAGTGAAGCAGTGGACAGCAGTTGAGGGGCGTTTCAAACTGTAACAGGGTTGGGACAATTTCAGTATCCTTCCCTCACCGTCTAATTGGTCAGTCCCACGCTGATTGCCATAGCGCCCTTTCGAGACTGCAGAACTCTATCCCTTAGCCACGGTTGGCACAGCTGGATGGTGCCCCTGGCAAGTGCCATCCTGGCCAAGGGGTAGATACGCCCCTGAGGGTCAGGGCCAGCAACAGAAATCTCGGGGCCCAGTACACTGATATCTCTGGGGCCCCCTCAACCCCCCCTTAACTTGGCAGAGGGATCTTTAAAAAAAAATGGAGCCTTTGACTCGGACCGTCAGTGAGGCCGGCAGGTGGTTTTCATACTGGGCTATCCAGCTCTTCGGTGGCGGTGGCAGGGACATTCAGAAAAGGGCCAGCACAGCAACATGCATAATAATGGCAATACAGTATGGACCACAGGGACTGGACAAAGTGATGGGGTAAAAGGAGGGGGGAGGGTTTAGTTGGCCTGTTAATTGTTTTCCTGCTTAAATTGAGCAGTTGGTGGATACACTTTAAAAAGCAATATTGGCACTGTGGCCCCATTATTTCTGTTCTTAATACTTGGAGCCCTGAACAAGTGTCCCCTTTGTCCCCCCTGTCACCGGGCCTGTTCAGGCGTTACCTATGGAGAAGCTGCGACATGACATCCTAGGACACGATACTGCACCATGCATAACCATTATATTTCAGTGTGCCTTGTCAATATTTAAATCTTGTTCTGTGTGACGTGAGTTGTAAATGGTTGAAAATCTCTGTGCTACAGTATCGTCACCATGTAGTTATAACAACACCGCAAAACCAAAAGACGTGTTTTGGTAGAGGGACTGCTGGAGGGGCCCATTGGGGCCCCCAGTTTGCTACCCCACCCCAGTATACCTGTGCTGTAGCCAGTGGAAGGGGCACTATCTTCCCGGTGATCTCTTCGGGAAGATGGTGCCGCACATAGAAAGCAAAGACTCTGGCTGCACTCTCCTGCCCTCGCTCTAAGCAAGGTGATCGGGCCACAAAAGGACCCCTGTCGGACCCCGGCCTGTGGGCCACAAAAGGATGCATTGGGGGCGGCATGCGGCCCATGGGTTTGACACCCCTGCCCTAGAGTATCAAAATTTGTTTCACGGCACCCCTAGGCCAAAGTTTTTTTTATTGAGAAATTCAGAAAAAAATATAAAATTAAGTAAATTGTGTTTATAGCATGTCATCCTCAGGTTCAGTTATGTTGTGAGGGAATGGTTTTGCCAATTTAATAAAGTATAAATAATTTTAATTGGTCCTGGACCACCAAACTATGCTACCAGTGCAAGAACCCCAGTTTGGAAACTACTGCCATAAAATAAACCTTTTTTGTTTTTTTTAAACTACATGTAATACACCTTAGATCTCAGTTCCTAAAAGGTTTTAAACCTTTGCATACAGTAAACTACACATATTTAAAAATCCTACACCGGGCCAATTTCATGGCAGTCTCGGATAGGAGGGCATTGTGGATTCACCAAGGGAATGCTGATGCTGACTCCAAGAAGAAAGGGAGTCTCTTCCCTATGAAGGTGAAGCCTTGTTTGGCGACGGCCTAGTTGATTTGATCTCGGCAGCTCCCGCAGGTAAGTCATCCTTCTTGCCCTATGTTCCCTCTCAACGGATGAAGACGCATCATTATCTGACGCAGTCATTTTGGCCCAATAGATATGCAAGAAGTTAAGATTCCCCTTTCTTTGCAGGTAGAGGAAGGAAAAGAGAGAAGAGGTCTGTAGCCTCTTCAAGATCGCAGGAGCAGAGATCGTCCTCTGCTTTTGCCAAATCCACTGCATGACGCTGGGGCTCTCTTGCAGGAGCCCGCACCAGTGGGGGGCACGTCTAAAACTCTTCAGTCAGTTCTGGATTCATTCGGACCTGGACTCGTGGGTTTTACAAATAGTGTCCCAAGGGTACAAACTGGGGTTTCAAGACGTTCCCCCTCACCGATTGTTCAAATCAGCCTTAGTCAGCAGGGAGAAGGTTTTTATTCAAGCCTCTTCGTGGTCCCGAAGCCGGACGGCTCAGTCAGACCAATCTGAAATCTGAAATCCCTTAATTTCTACCTAAAGAAATTCAATTTCAAGATGGAATCTCTCAGGGTAGTGATCTCCAGTCCGGGGGATAAAGGAGATTTCATGGTTTTGGTAGACATAAAGGATGCCTACTTATATGTTCCCATTTAGCCACTGCATCAAGCTACCTGAGGTTTGCAATTCAGGATTGTCATTACCAATTTCAGACGTTGCCGTTTGGTCTGTCCACGGCTCCGAGGATTTTCACCAGGGTGATGGCGGAAATGATGGTTCTCCTTCGCAAGCAAGGAGTCACAATTATCCCGTACTTGGATGATCTCCTGATAAAGGCGAGATCCAGGGACCAGTTGGTGCAAAACATCTACTCTCCCTGACAGTTCTTCAACAACATGGTTGGCTCCTAAACTTGCCAAAATCGCAGTTGGTCCCAATGACGCGGTTGTTGTTTTTGGGAGTGATACTGGACACAGAAGAGGTTTTCTTCTAGTGGAAAGGCTCTGGAGATCCAGAGTCTGGTCAAACAAATTCTGAAACCAGCAAGAGTGTTAATCCATCATTGCATTCAGTTGCTGGGGAAGATGGTTGCGGCCTACGAGGCCATTCAGTTTGGCAGGTTCCATGCCAGAGTGTTCCAGTGGGACCTGTTGGACAAGTGGTCCGGATCCCACCTACACATGCACCGGAGGATAATCCTGTCTTCCAAGACCAGAATCTCACTCCATTGGTGGCTGCACAGTTCTCACCACCTAGAGGGGCGATGGTTCGGGATCCAGGACGGGATCCTAGGGACCACGGATGCAACCCTCTGAGGCTGGAGAGCAGTCACACAGGGGGAAAACATCCAAGGAAGATGGTCAAGTCTTCCTTGGATGTTTTCATCTCCACATAAATGTTCTGGAGTTAAGGGCCATTTAATAACTGCAGACACAGTACGCACTGGGACGGGTGCCCAGCATCCTCTACGGACTAAGAGAAAAGGATTTACCGGTAGGTATTAAAATCCTATTTTCTCTAACGTCCTAGAGGATGCTGGGGACTCCGTAAGGACCATGGGGATAGACGGGCTCCGCAGGAGACATGGGCACTTTAAGAAAGACTTTAGTTCTGGGTGTGCACTGGCTCCTCCCTCTATGCCCCTCCTCCAGACCTCAGTTTGATACTGTACCCAGTGGAGACTGGGTGCTTTTCAGGAGCTCTCCTGAGCTTTCTGACAGAAAGTATTTTGTTAGGTTTTTCATTTTCAGGGAGCACTGCTGGCAACAGACTCCCTCATCGAGGGACTGAGGGGAGAGAAGCAGCCCTACTCTCTGAGTTGCAAGGTCCTGCTTCTTAGGCTACTGGACACCATTAGCTCCAGTGGGATTGGTACGCAGGATCTCACCCTCGCCGTCCGTCCCAGAGCCGCGCCGCCGTCCCCCTCGCAGAGCCGGAAGATAGAAGCCGGGTGAGTATGAGAAGAAAAGAAGACTTCAGAGGCGGCAGAAGACTTCATGATCTTCACTGAGGTAACGCACAGCACTGCAGCTGTGCGCCTTTGCTCCCATACACCTCACATACTCCGGTCACTGTAAGGGTGCAGGGCGCAGGGGGGGCGCCCTGGGCAGCAATATAAACCTCTTTCGCAAAAATATAACATATATACAGCTGGGCACTTTATATATGTATAAGCCCCCACCAATTTTACAGTTTAAGCGGGACAGAAGCCCGCCTCCGAGGGGGCGGGGCTTCTCCCTCAGCACTCACCAGCGCCATTTTTTCTCCACAGCACCGCTGAGAGGAAGCTCCCCGGACTCTACCCTGCTTATACCACGTTAGACAAGAGGGTTGAAAAGAGGGGTGGGGGGGGCACATAATTCGCAAATTACATACAGCAGCACTACTGGGCAAACATTAAGTTACTGTTTTATTCCTGGGTTATATAGCGCTGGGGGGTGTGCTGGCATACTCTCTCTCTGTCTCTCCAAAGGGCCTTGTGGGGAAACTGTCTTCAGAAAAAGCATTCCCTGTGTGTGAAGTGTGTCGGTACACGTGTGTCGACATGTCTGAGGAAGAAGGCTATATTAGAGAGGAGCGGGAGCAAATGAATGTGGTGTCTCCGCCGACAGCTGATTGGATGGATATGTGGAATGTTTTAAATGCTAGTGTAAACTCATTGCACAAAAGATTAGACAAGGCAGAAGCTTTGGGACAGTCAGGGTTTCAACCCATGCCTGATCCTATGTTGCAGGGACTGTCAGGGTCTCATAAGCGCCCACTATCCCAGATTGTTGACACAGATACCGACACGGATTCTGACTCCAGTGTCGATTACGATGATGCAAAGTTACAGCCAAAATTGGCAAAATCCATTCGATTTATGATTATGGCAATAAAAGATGTTTTGCACATCACAGAGGAACCCCCTGTCGCTGACAAGAGGGTACATATGTACAAGGGAAAGAAGCCTGAGGTAACCTTTCCCCCCTCACACGAGCTGAACGAGTTATGTGAAAAAGCTTGGGAATCTCCAGATAAAAGACTGCAGATTTCCAAAAGGATTCTTATGGCGTATCCTTTCCCATCAACGGATAGGTTACGATGGGAATCCTCCCCTAGGGTGGACAAAGCATTAACACGCTTATCCAAGAAGGTAGCCCTCCCGTCCCAGGATACGGCTACCCTCAAAGAGTGTGCTGACCGCAAACAGGAGATTACCCTGAAGTCCATTTATACACATTCAGGTACCTTACTCAGACCGGCAATTGCGTCGGCCTGGGTGTGTAGTGCTGTAGCGGCATGGACAAATACCTTATCTGAGGGGATGGATAGCCTAGACAAGGATACTATTTTATTGACCCTGGGGCATATAAGAGATGCTGTCCTATATATGTGTGTATGCAAACTACAGGTGGTGCTGCAGGGCCCACACCCTTTTACTTGTCTTGTAGAGCAGCTCTGAAGCTGTTACAGTGCCCAGCTGCTGCAAGAAATCAGCTTGAATGCTTCAGGGGCTTGGGCATGGCCAACATGAGCCCCACACCGAAGGAGGGTGGGGGTGTTTAATGCAAACTTGGGGTTATCCAAGCGCCGCAAAAGGCCGCCATGCCCTGCATGCCCCTTTTCTCTTTTCATATACAGATGAGGGTTCCAGCCAACTTTGGCCCACTGCTTGGATGACATCACCGTATGCAAATCCATCTGCTGCAGACCTTCCCCCAGGAATGCTTGCAATAGTTGTTGCATATGGTTTAATGTCTGAGGGTGCTTCAGTATTAGGCAGCCTTCCGCCCTCCCATGTTCATCTGAAAAGATGTGGTCTCCCTGCAGTTGTTGTCCCCTTGTGCTTCCTCAGTTAAATCTCCTTAACTTGACGGGGGTGTGCCCGAGCAGCCACCCTCCCCAGCCCTATCCCAACACATACTTATCTTGCATATGAGATCTTTTGATCATGAAGATAGTTCTCACAGGTTGAGGTTCATCCTGGCCCCGCTCCCCGCTGGAGAGCGCTGATGGGGACAGCAGCGGGGCTTCAGCAGAAGGGTGAGTACGTGTGGCCAGAGACCTCCCTTCCCATGTGCAGGCCTGCAGAGTCTGCCGCGCAGGATGGGGCATGTGGCACTCTCCCTCCCAGGGGCTCTTCCAGATGTAGCTCCTCAGCAGTATTTTTCCCGGGCTGCGCGGCGCTCTCCCCGACTGGCATCCGCCCTGGAACACTGCCTTCCTGAACGCAACATCAGCAGGGTGCCCTGGCCTCATCACCATCCCAGGTCTTTCTCATGTATGTATCATGTATGTGTGTGTGATATATGTATGAATCATATATGTTTGTGATATATATATATATGTATGTATCTATCTATCTATCGTATGTGTGTGTATATATATGTATCTATCATGTATGTATGTATGTATGTATCTATCTTGTATGTATGTGTTCTATCTATCTATCTATCTATCGTGTGTGTGATATATGTATGTATCTATCATGTATGTGTTATATGTATGTATCACACCTTCCTCTATACATATACATACATACATACATACATACATACACACACACACACACACACACACACACACACACACACACACACACACACACTATATCTGTACGTACACTGACATACACACACCAACATCTATACATTAACACGCTGACCCCTAAACGTACACCAACGTACCCACACCTGCATCTATACCTACACATGCTGACACGTGGACGTACACCGGCTTACCCACATGTGAATCTATACATACATGTGCTGACACCTGGACATACACTGATGTACCCACACCTAACATCTATACATACACATGCTAACACCTGGACGTATACAGACGTACCCACATTTGCATCCATGCATATATAGATGTAGGTGTGTGTACGTCAGTGTACGTCCAGGTGTCAACGCGTGTATGTATAGATGCAGGTGTGGGTACGTCTGTGTATGTCCAGGTGTCAGAATGTGTATGTATAGATGCAGGTGTGGGAAGGTCAGTGTAGGTTCAGGTGTCAGCGCGTGTATGTATAGATGCAGGTGCTTGTATGTCCAGATGTCAGTGCATGTATGTATAGATGCAAGTGTGGGTACGTCGGTGTATGTCCATTTGTCAGCGCGTGTATATATAGATGCAGGTGCTTGTATGTTGGTGTATGTCCAGGTGTCAGCATGTGTATGTATAGATGCAGGTGTGGGAATGTTGGTGTATGTCCAGGTGTCAGGGCGTGTATGTATGGATATAAGGTGTGGGTACATCAGTGTATGTCCAGGTGTTAGCGTGTATGTATAGATGTATATATACACACACACATACGATAGATAGATAGATAGATAGATAGATATTATAAGGGCACGGTCGTGCCCTTATATTAAGGCTGAATCGAACAAACGGAATTCTCCCATAGGGAACTTCTGAGATGGGGGCATGGTGTTTGAGGGGCTACACCTCAAAACTGATTGGACGTACTGAGCTGAAATTTGGCATGGGCGTGTAGAATCGTCACCCGGTGCTGCATGCAAAATTTCAGGGCAAAATAATAAAAAATGAGGAATTGGGAGTAACCTAAAGTTCCAACTGTCAGTTTTTTTCTGTGACTTCCTTTGTGGCTTTTTGACACCGTTTTCCTATAGAGTGAATTAGATATTTTTTGGGAAGGCATAACTCCGGATAGAGGACGAATTAAGACTTGGGGTTTGTTTTACTAGATAGAGTATGCCCCAGTGTAGTGCCTTTTGGGGTTGTGGTTTTTCAGAAAGTTATAGGGTTTTTTTAATTAAGAGAAATATGCCCCATTATAGAGATAGGGCTTTTCAATTTGTTGCGGCTGCGCAGTGGCCGCCAGGAGAGCGAGAGTGAGTGAGGGAAGGGGTCTCGTGCAGGCTGAGGTTATAAAAGTAGCTGCTGGCGGCGGGAGGAGAGCCAGCGGTTCCTGGGTGTGTGCACCTGCGGTCCCTTACAGACTGCAGCGACCCATTAGGACTGTGGAGGAGAGGGGTAGCGGCATAGCAGCCGCAGGCTTACCGAAAGTGCTCACTACTGAGCAATATGGTCCCCTTACCCGAAGTGGGAGCCGCAGCGGGAGGAATAGCTGGAGTTGCGCCGCAGGAGAAAGTCAGAGGACATCCAGAAGAGACATCCGGTGCAGCGCTGACTCCTGACTGACAGCGCTTGCCTACTGAGCGGTATGGTACCCCCACACCTGAAGCGGGTGCGGGAGCGGCAGCCGGAGAAGACAGCTGTGCTGCACGGAAGAAGTCAGGCAGCAGCAGCACCAGCGGGCTGAGGTGGGGAGGATCAGTATGGTCCCTTACGTGCGGCTCACATTCAGATCCATCCAGCTCCCTTCCCCTGCACCCTTAGCAGCCTGCCCCCACATCTCATTCACCCACCGCCGCAGACTCCTCCCCCACACGGTTATTATAATAAGGCCACCCCCCTACCCCCTTCCCTCCCTGCTGTGTGTCCAGCCACCCGCCCCCCTCACCTGCTGTGTGTCCGCCCCCCCCCCTCACCTGCTGTGTGTCCAGCCCCCCCCCCCTCACCTGCTGTGTGTCCGGCCTACCCCCCCCCTCCCTGCTGTGTGTCCAGCCACCCCCCCCCCCTCACCTGCTGTGCGTCCGGCCTACCCCCCCTGCTGTGTGTCCAGCCCCCCCCCCCTCCCTGCTGTGTCCGGCCTACCCCCCCTCCCTCCCTGCTGTTTGTCCGGCCTACCCCCCCCCCTCCCTGCTGTGTGTCCAGACCCCCCCTCACCTTCTGTGTGTCCAGCCACGCCCCCCCCCTCACCTGCTGTGTGTCCGGCCTACCCCCCCCTCCCTGCTGTTTGTCCGGCCACCCTCCCCTCCCCTGCTGTGTGTCCGGCGGCCTACCCCCCCCCCTCCCTGCTGTGTGTCCGGCCTACCCCCCCCCTCACCTGCTGTGTGTCCAGCCCCCCCCCTCACCTGCTGTGTGTCCAGCCCCCCCCTCCTCCCCTGCTGTGTGTCCGGCCTACCCCCCCCTGCTGTTTGTCCGGCCACCCTCCCCTCCCCTGCTGTGTGTCCGGCCACCCTCCCCTCCCCTGCTGTGTCCGGCCTACCCCCCCTCCCCTGCTGCGTGTCCAGCCCCCCCCCCCCTCCCCTGCTGCGTGTCCAGCCCCCCCCCTCACCTGCTGTGTGTCCAGCCCCCCCCTCACCTGCTGTGTGTCCAGCCCCCCCCTCACCTGCTGTGTGTCCAGCCCCCCCCTCACTTGCTGTGTGTCCAGCCCCCCCCCCTCACCTGCTGTGTGTCCAGCCCCCCCCCCCTCACCTGCTGTGTGCCCAGCCCCCCCCCTCACCTGCTGTGTGCCCAGCCCCCCCCCCCTCACCTGCTGTGTGTCCAGCCCCCCCCTCACCTGCTGTGTGTCCAGCCCCCCCCTCACCTGCTGTGTGTCCAGCCACCCCTCCTCCCCTGCTGTGTATCCGGCCTACCCCCCCCCCTCCCTGCTGTTTGTCCGGCCACCCTCCCCTCCCCTGCTGTGTGTCCTGCCTACCCCCCCTCCCCTGCTGTGTGTCCTGCCTACCCCCCCCTCCCTGCTGTGTGTCCAGCCACCCCCCCCCCTCACCTGCTGTGTGTCCGGCCTACCCTCCCCTCCCCCTCCCCTCCCCTGCTGTTTGTCTGGCCACCATCCCCTCCCCTCCCCTCCCCTGCTGTGTGTTCGGCAACTCCCCCCTCTTCCCGCTGTGTTCGGCCACCCCCTACCCCCTCCCCTCCCTGCCGTGTGTCCGGTCACCCTCCCCTCTCTGCTGTGTGTCCAGCCACCCCCACCCCCTCTCTGCTGTGTGTCCGGCCACCCCCCCAGACACGCAGCGCCTGACACACACAGACATGCAACGCCTGACACGCATACGCATATGCAGCGCCTGACACACACGCACACACACAGCACCTGACACACACACACACACACACAGCACCTGACACACACGCAAACACACAGCACCTGACACACACACACACAGCACCTGACACTCACACGGACCTGACACACGCGCACACACACTCACACGCAGCACCTGACACACGCACACACAGACGCAGCACCTGACACTCACACGGACCTGACACACACGCACACACTCACACGCGGCGCCTGACGCACATAGACATGCGGCGCCTGACGCACACGCGGCGCCTGACTCACACGCGGCGCCTGACAGACAGACACGCGGCGCCTGACAGACAGACACGCGGCGCCTGACAGACAGACACGCGGCGCCTGACAGACAGACACGCGGCGCCTGACAGACAGACACGCGGCGCCTGACAGACAGACACGCGGCGCCTGACACACACAGACACGCAGCGCCTGACACACACAGACACGCAGCGCCTGACGCACAGGCAGCGCCTGACACACACGCACACGCACAGGCAGCGCCTGACACACGCAGCGCCTGACACACGCAGCGCCTGACACACACACGCACCTGACACTCACATGCTCCTGACACACGCAGTACCTGACATACTCACACGCAGCACCTGACACACACGCAGACACGCAGCATCTGACACACACACACGCAGCACCTGACACACACACGCAGCACCTGACACACAAACACGCAGACACGCAGCGCCTGACACACACGCAGACACGCAGCGCCTGACACACACGCAGACACGCAGCGCCTGACACACACGCAGCGCCTGACACACACGCAGCGCCTGACACACACGCAGCGCCTGACACACACGCAGAGCCTGACACACACGCAGACACGCAGCGCCTGACACACACGCAGACACGCAGCGCCTGACACACACGCAGCGCCTGACACACACGCAGACACGCAGCGCCTGACACACACGCAGACACGCAGCGCCTGACACACACGCAGACACGCAGCGCCTGACACACACGCAGACACGCAGCGCCTGACACACACGCAGCGCCTGACACACACGCAGCGCCTGACACACACGCAGACACGCAGCGCCTGACAGACACGCAGCGCCTGACACACACGCAGACACGCAGCGCCTGACACACACGCAGACACGCAGCGCCTGACACACACGCAGACACGCAGCGCCTGACACACACGCAGACACGCAGCGCATGACAGACACGCAGCGCCTGACACACACGCAGACACGCAGCACCTGACACACACGCAGACACGCAGCACCTGACAGACACGCACACACACACACACACAGCACCTGACACAGATATGCAGCGCCTGACACACACACGCAGACATACAGCGCCTGACACACACACACGCAGACATGCAGCACCTGACACACACATGCAGCACCTGACAGACACACACACCCACACACACACACAGACATGCAGCACCTGACACACCCACACACACACACATGCATCACCTGACACACCCACACACACAGACATGCATCACCTGACACACCCACACACATATACAGACATGCAGCACCTGACACACACACACACACACACACACACACACAGACATGCAGCGCCTGACACACACACACACACACACATACAGACATGCAGCACCTGACACACACACACACACATACAAACATGCAGCACCTGACACACACACACACACACACACACACACACACACACACGCAGCACTTGACACACATATATACATGTGGCATTTAACGCACACACGCACAGCACCTGACACACAATCATATACACTCAGAGCACCTAACACACACATACACTCGCAGCACCTCACACACACTCGTATACACACGCAGCACCTGCCACTCACACATATATACACATGCAGCACCTGCCACTCCCACATACATGAACAGCACCTGACACACACATACACGCGCAGCACCTGACAGTCACACACATACAGATGCGACAGCTGACACAAACACATACACGCTCAACACCTGACACCCACGTGGCAGCTGACGCATACAAATGCAGCACCTGAAATACACACATATACACGTGCAGCACCTGAGACACACACATACACGTACAGCACCTGAGACACACACACACACATGTATGTACACGCGCGGCTCCAGGCACACACATACGTACGTACACACGCGGCACTTGACACACACACGTACACGCGCGGCACCTGACACACACACACATGTACGTACATGTGTGGCACCTGACACACACACGTATGCACACGTGTGGCTCCTGACACACACGCGCGTTGCTCCTGACACACACACATGTACGTACACGCTCGGCTCCTGACACACACACGTATGTATACGCGCGGCACCTGAAACCTACACGTATGTACGTATACGCGCGGCTCCTGACACCCTCACGCATGTACACGCGTGGCTCCTGGCACACACACACACACACACACGTACACGCGCGGCACCTGACACATACACGCGTGTACGTACACACATGCACAGCACCTGACATACACACATGTAGGTACGCGCCACCTGACACACACACACACACGTACACGCACGACACCTGACACACACGTACGTACGTACGTACGTACGTACGTACGTACGTACGTACGCGCACGGCACCTGACACACACGTACATACTAGTGATGAGTGGGTTCGGTTCGTCGGAATCCGGACCCCCCGAACTTCACCCATTTTACATGGGTCCGAGGCAGGTTCGAACCTTCCCGCCTTGCTCGGCTAACCCGAGCGCGCCCGAACGTCATCATCCCGCTGTCGGATTCCCGCGAGATTCGGATGTCTGCATTCGTGGAAAGGGGTCCCATGTGTAAACATGGGACCCCTTTCAGTCCGTCTGGTCCGGGTGTTCGGTTTGTTGTTTTGCCAAGTACGTGGATTTAATCTGGAACCTGGATCAGGTGAGTATAATTATCTTTCTCTGACGTCCTAGTGGATGCTGGGACTCCGTCAGGACCATGGGGAATAGCGGCTCCGCAGGAGACAGGGCACAAAATTTAAAAGTTTGACCACTAGGTGGTGTGTACTGGCTCCTCCCCCTATGACCCTCCTCCAAGCCTCAGTTAGGTTTTTGTGCCCGTCCGAGCAGGGTGCAATCTAGGTGGCTCTCATAAAGAGCTGCTTAGAGTAAAAGTTTTGATAGGTTTCTTATTTTCAGTGAGTCCTGCTGGCAACAGGCTCACTGCAACGAGGGACCTAGGGGAGAAGAAGTGAACTCACCTGCGTGCAGGATGGATTTGCTTCTTAGGCTACTGGACACTAGCTCCAGAGGGACGATCACAGGTACAGCCTGGATGGGTCACCGGAGCCGCGCCGCCGACCCCCTTGCAGATGCCGAAGTAAGAAGAGGTCCAGAAACCGGCGGCTGAAGGCTTTTCAGTCTTCATGAGGTAGCGCACAGCACTGCAGCTGTGCGCCATTGCGCTCAGGCACACTTCACACCAGCGGTCACTGAGGGTGCAGGGCGCTGGGGGGGGCGCCCTGGGCAGCAACGAGATTACCTTTCTGGCTAAAAAGAATACATCACATATAGTCCCTGAGGCTATATGGATGTATTTCACCCCTGCCAGGTATCAGAAAAACCGGGAGAAGAGCCCGCCGAAATAGGGGGCGGGGCCTATCTCCTCAGCACACAGCGCCATTTCTCTATCGTCCTAGTGGATGCTGGGGTTCCTGAAAGGACCATGGGGAATAGCGGCTCCGCAGGAGACAGGGCACAAAAGTTAAGCTTTAGGATCAGGTGGTGTGCACTGGCTCCTCCCCCTATGACCCTCCTCCAAGCCTCAGTTAGGTTTTTGTGCCCGGCCGAGAAGGGTGCAATCTAGGTGGCTCTCCTAAAGAGCTGCTTAGAAAAGTTTAGTTTTAGGTTTTTTATTTTACAGTGAGTCCTGCTGGCAACAGGATCACTGCATCGAGGGACTTAGGGGAGAAGAAGTGAACTCACCTGCGTGCAGGATGGATTGGCTTCTTAGGCTACTGGACATTAGCTCCAGAGGGACGATCACAGGTACAGCCTGGATGGGTCACCGGAGCCGCGCCGCCGGCCCCCTTGCAGATGCCGAAAAGAGAAGAGGTCCAGAAATCGGCGGCAGAAGACTCTTCAGTCTTCTTAAGGTAGCGCACAGCACTGCAGCTGTGCGCCATTGCTCTCAGCACACTTCACACGGCAGTCACTGAGGGTGCAGGGCGGTGGGGGGGGGGCGCCCTGGGCAGCAATGGAAACCTGTTATTTGGCAAAAAATACCTCACATATAGCCTCCGGGGGCTATATGGAGATATTTAACCCCTGCCAGAATCCGTTGAAGAGCGGGAGACGAGCCCGCCGAAAAGGGGGCGGGGCCTATCTCCTCAGCACACAGCGCCATTTTCCCTCACAGAAAGGCTGGAGGGAAGGCTCCCAGGCTCTCCCCTGCACTGCACTACAGAAACAGGGTTAAAACAGAGAGGGGGGGCACTAATTTGGCGTTAGACATATATATAAAGATGCTATAAGGGAAAACACTTATATAAGGTTGTCCCTATATAATTATAGCGTTTTTGGTGTGTGCTGGCAAACTCTCCCTCTGTCTCTCCAAAGGGCTAGTGGGTCCTGTCCTCTATCAGAGCATTCCCTGTGTGTGTGCTGTGTGTCGGTACGTGTGTGTCGACATGTATGAGGACGATGTTGGTGAGGAGGCGGAGCAATTGCCTGTAATGGTGATGTCACTCTCTAGGGAGTCGACACCGGAATGGATGGCTTATTTAGGGAATTACGTGATAATGTCAACACGCTGCAAGGTCGGTTGACGACATGAGACGGCCGACAAACAATTAGTACCGGTCCAGACGTCTCAAAAACACCGTCAGGGGTTTAAAACGCCCGTTTACCTTAGTCGGTCGACACAGACACAGACACGGACACTGAATCCAGTGTCGACGGTGAATAAACAAACGTATTCCTCATTAGGGCCACACGTTAAGGGCAATGAAGGAGGTGTTACATATTTCTGATACTACAAGTACCACAAAGATGGGTATTATGTGGCAGTGAAAAAACTACCGTAGTTTTTCCTGAATCAGATAAAATAAAATGAAGTGTGTGATGAGGCGTGGGTTTACCCCGATAGCAAATATTGGCGTTATACCTTTTCCCGCCAGAAGTTAGGGCGCGTTGGGAAACACCCCTTAGGGTGGATAAGGCGCTCACACGCTTATCATACGGCCGCCCTCAAGGAGCCAGCTGATATGAAGCTGGAGTAATATCCTAAAAAGTATATACACACATACGGTGGTTATACTGCGACCAGCGATCGCCTCAGCCTGGAAATGCAGTGCTGGGTTGGCTTGGTCGGATTCCCTGACTGAAAATATTTTAGTGATATAGAGCATTTAATAGGATGCAGTCTATATATATATATATATATATATATGCGAGATGCACAGAGGGATATTTGCACTCTGGCATCAAGATAAGTGCGTTGTCCATATCTGCCAGAAGATGTTATGGACACGACAGTGGTCAGGTGATGCAGACCCCATACGGCACATGAAAGTATGGTCGTATAAAGGAAAGTAGGTACTTGGGGTCGGTCCATCGGACCTGGGGGCCACGGCAACAGCTGGGAAATCCAACCTTTTTACCCCAAGTCACATCTCAGCAGAAAAAGACACTGTCTTTTCAGCCTCAATCCTTCCGTTCCCATAAGGGCATGCGGGCAAAAGGCCAGTCATATCTGCCCAGACATAGAGGAAAGGGAAGTAGACTGCAGAAGGCAGCCCCTTTCCAGGAACAGAAGCCCTCCAACGAGTCTGCCAAGTCCTCAGCAGGACGCTGGGGCCGTGCAAGCTAACTCAGGTGAGGTGGGGGGTCGTCTCAAGAGTCTCAGCGTGCAGTGGGATCACTCGCAAGTTGACCCCTAGATCGTACAAAGTATTATCCCAGGGGTACAGTTTGGAGATTCGAGACATCTTTTCCTCGCAGGTTCCTGAAGTCTGCTTTACCAAAGGCTCCCTCCGACAGGGAGGCAGTATTGGGAAAAAATTCACAAGCTGTATTTCCAGCAGGTGATAATCAAAGTACCCCTCCTACAATCAAGGAAAAGGGTATTAGTCTTCCACACTATATTGTGGTACTGAAGCCAGACGGCTTGGTGAGACATATTCTAAATCTGAAATTTTTGAACACTTACATACAAAGGTTCAAATCAAGATGGAGTCACTCAGACAGTGATAGCGAACCGGAAAAAAGGGGACTATATGGTGTCCTTGGACATCAAGGATTACCTCCATGTCCAAATTTGCCCTTCTCAACAAGGGTACCTATGGTTCGTGGTACAGAACTGTCAATATCAGTTTCTGACGCTGCCGTTGAATTATCCACGGCACCCCGGGCCTTTACCAAGGTAATGGCCGAAAAGATGATTCTCTTCAAAGAAAAGGGCATCTTAATTATCCCTTACTTGGACGATATCCTGAAAAGGGAAAGGTCCAGAGAACAGTTGGAGGTCGGAATAGCACTATCTAAAGTAGTTCTATGACAGCACGAGTGGATTCTAAATATTCCAAAAATCGCAGCGTTTTTCCGACGATACGTCTGCTGTTCCTAGGAATGATTCTGGGCATAGTCCAGAAAAAGGTGTTTCTCCTGGAGGAGAAAGCCAGGGAGCTATCCGAACTAGTCAGAAACCTCCTAAAACCAGGCCAAGTATCAGTGCATCAATGCACAGGAGTCCTGGGAAAAATGGTGGCTTCTTACGAAGCAATTCCATTCGGCAGATCTCACGCAAAAAATTTTCAGGGGGATTTGCTGGACGAATGGTCCGGATCGCATCTTCAGATGCATCAGCAGATAATCCTGTCTCCAAGGACAAGGGTGTCTCTTCTGTGGGGGCTGCAGAGTGCTCATCTTCTAGAGGACAGCACATTCAGCATTCAGGACTGTGTTCTGGTGACCACGGATGCCAGCCTGAGAGGCTGGGAAGCAGTCACACAGGGAAGAAATTTCCAAGGAATGTGGTCAAGTCTGGAGACTTTTCTCCATATGAATATACTGGAGCTAAGAGCAATTTCCAATGCTCTGAGCCTAGGAAGACCTCTGCTTCAAAGTCAGTCGGTGCTGATCTGGTCGGACATCATCATGGCAGTCGCCCACGTAAACAGACGGGGCGGCACAAGAAGCAGGAGGGCAATGACAGCAAGAACTTTTCGCTGAGCAAAAAATCATGTGATAACACTGTCAGCAGTGTTCATTCCGGGAGTGGAAAACTGAATTTCCTCAGCAGGAATGAATTCCACTCGGAAAAGTGGGAACTTCATCTGGAAGTTTCCACATGATTGTAAACCGTGGGAAAGACCAAAGGTGGTCATAAGATGGCGTCCCACCTGAAGCGCCAGGTCAAGAGACCCTCAGGCAATAGCTGGGTCGCTCTGGTAACACCGTGGGTGTACCAGTCGGGTATGTGTTCCCTCCTCTGCCTCTCATACCCAGGGTATTGAGAATTATAGGAAGGAGAGGAGTAAGAATTATACTCGTGGCTCCGGTTTGGCCAAGAAGGACTTGGTAACCGGAACTTCAAGAGATAAGAAGGGTCTTGATTCAGCAAGAATCATGTCTGTTCCAAGACTTACCGCAGCTGCGTTGACGCAGGGGCGGGTGAACGCCGGATCCTAAGGTAAAAAGGCATTCCGGAAGAGGTCATCCCTACCCTGGTCAGAGCCAGGAAGGAGGTGACCGCACAACATTATCACAGTTTAGGTGAAAATATGTTCCATGGTGTGAGGCCAGGAAGGCTCCACGGAAGAATTTCAACTAGGTTAATTCCTATATTTCCTGCAAACAGGAGTGTCTATGGGCCTCAAATTGGGGTCCATTAAGGTTCAAATTTCGGCCTGTCGATTTTCTTCCAGAAAGAATTGGCTTCAGTTCCTGAAGTCCAGAAGTTTGTCAAGGGAGTACTGCATATACAACCCCTTTGATGTCTCCAGTGGCACTGGGGGATCTCAACGTAGTTTTGGGGATTCCAAAAATCACATTGGTTTAAACCACTCAAATCTGTGGATTTGATATATCTCACATGGAAAGTGAACATGCGGTTGGTCCTGGCCTCGGCCAGGCGAGTGTCAAAGTTGGCGGCTTTGTCTCACAAAGCCATATCTGATTGTCCATTCGGACAGAGCAAAGCTGCGGACTCGTCCCCAGTTTATCCCTAGGGTGGTGTCAGCGTTTTACCTGAACCAGCTTATTGTGGTACCTGCGGCTACTAGGGACTTGGAGGACTCCAGGTTGCTGGATGTTGTCAGGGCCCTGAAAATATAGTTTTCCAGGTCGGCTGGAGTCAGGAAATCTGACTTGCTGTTTTATCCTGTATGCACACAACAAGCTGGGTGCCCCTGCTTCTAAGCAGACTATTGCTCGTTGGATTTGTAGTACAATTCAGCTTGCACATTCTGTGGCAGGCTTGCCACAGCCAAAAATATGTAAATGCCCATTCCACAAGGAAGGTGGGCTCATCTTGGGCGGCTGCCCGAGGGGTCTCGGCTTTACAACTTTGCCGAGCGGCTACGTGGTCGGGGGAGAACACGTTTGTAAAATCCTACAAATTTGATACCCTGGCTAAGGAGGACCTGGAGTTCTCTCATTCGGTGCTGCAGAGTCATCCGCACTCTCCCGCCCGTTTGGGAGCTTTGGTATAATCCCCATGGTCCTTTCAGGAACCCCAGCATCCACTAGGACGATAGAGAAAATAAGAATTTACTTACCGATAATTCTATTTCTCGGAGTCCGTAGTGGATGCTGGGCGCCCATCCCAAGTGCGGATTATCTGCAATACTTGTACATAGTTATTGTTAACTAAATCGGGTTATTGTTGTAGTGAGCCATCTTTCAGAGGCTCCTCTGTTCTCATACTGTTAACTGGGTTCAGATCACAGGTTGTACAGTGTGATTGGTGTGGCTGGTATGAGTCTTACCCGGGATTCAAAATCCTTCCTTATTATGTACGCTCGTCCGGGCACAGTATCCTAACTGAGGCTTGGAGGAGGGTCATAGGGGGAGGAGCCAGTGCACACCACCTGATCCTAAAGCTTAACTTTTGTGCCCTGTCTCCTGCGGAGCCGCTATTCCCCATGGTCCTTTCAGGAACCCCAGCATCCACTACGGACTCCGAGAAATAGAATTATCGGTAAGTAAATTCTTATTTTTCCTACACAGCTCCGCTGCTAGGAAGGCTCCCAGGCTCTCCCCTGCACTGCACTACAGAAACAGGGTAAAAAACAGAGAGGGGGGGCATTTTTTGGCGATATTATATATATTTAAGCAGCTATAAGGAAACAACACTTATATAAGGTTGTTCCTATATAATTATAGCGCTTTGGTGTGTGCTGGCAAACTCTCCCTCTGTCTCCCCATAGGGCTAGTGGGGTCCTGTCTTCTATCAGAGCATTCCCTGTGTGTCTGCTGTGTGTCGGTACGTGTGTGTCGACATGTATGAGGACGATGTTGGTGTGGAGGCGGAGCAATTGCCGGTAATGGTGATGTCACCCCCTAGGGAGTCGACACCGGAATGGATGGCTTTGTTTATGGAATTACGTGATAATGTCAGCACGCTGCAAAAGTCGGTTGACGACATGAGACGGCCGACAAACCAATTAGTACCTGTACAGGCGTCTCAAACACCGTCAGGGGCTGTAAAACGCCCTTTGCCTCAGTCGGTCGACACAGACACGGACACCGAATCTAGTGTCGACGGTGAAGAAACGAACGTATTTTCCAGTAGGGCCACACGTTATATGATCACGGCAATGAAGGAGGCTTTGCATATCTCTGATACTGCAAGTACCACAAAAAGGGGTATTATGTGGGGTCTGAAAAAACTACCTGTAGTTTTTCCTGAATCAGAGGAATTGAATGACGTGTGTGATGAAGCGTGGGTTACCCCTGATAAAAAACTGCTAATTTCAAAGAAGTTATTGGCATTATACCCTTTCCCGCCAGAGGTTAGGGCGCGCTGGGAAACACCCCCTAGGGTGGACAAGGCGCTCACACGTTTATCCAAACAAGTGGCGTTACCGTCTCCTGATACGGCCGCCCTCAAGGATCCAGCTGATAGGAGGCTGGAAAATACTCTAAAAAGTATATACACACATACTGGTGTTATACTGCGACCAGCAATCGCCTCAGCCTGGATGTGCAGTGCTGGGGTGGCTTGGTCGGATTCCCTGACTGAAAATATTGATACCCTGGATAGGGACAGTATTTTATTGACTATAGAACAATTAAAGGATGCATTCCTTTATATGCGAGATACACAGAGAGATATCTGCACTCTGGCATCAAGAGTAAGTGCGATGTCCATATCTGCCAGAAGAAGTCTATGGACACGACAGTGGTCAGGCGATGCGGATTCCAAACGGCATATGGAAGTATTGCCGTATAAAGGGGAGGAATTATTTGGGGTCGGTCTATCGGATTTGGTAGCCACGGCAACAGCCGGGAAGTCCACCTTTTTACCTCAAGTCCCCTCCCAACAGAAAAAGACGCAGTCTTTTCAGCCGCAGCCCTTTCGTTCCTATAAGAACAAGCGAGCAAAAGGACATTCATATTTGCCCCGAGGCAAAGGAAAGGGTAAGAGACTGCACCAAGCAGCCCCTTCCCAGGAGCAGAAGTCCTCCCCGGCTTCAGCAAAGGCCTCAGCATGACGCTGGGACCTTACAAGCGGACTCAGGGGCGGTGGGGGGTCGCCTCAAGAATTTCAGCGCACAGTGGGCTCACTCGCAGGTGGACCCCTGGATCCTGCAGGTAATATCTCAGGGTTACAGGTTGGAATTCGAGAAGTCTCCCCCTCGCCGGTTCCTAAAGTCTGCTTTGCCAACGTCTCCCTCCGACAGGGCTACGGTTTTGGAAGCCATTCACAAGCTGTATTCTCAGCAGGTGATAGTCAAGGTACCCCTTCTACAACAGGGAAAGGGGTATTACTCCACGCTATTTGTGGTACCGAAGCCGGACGGCTCGGTAAGACCTATTTTAAATCTGAAATCTCTGAACCTGTACATACAAAAATTCAAGTTCAAGATGGAGTCACTCAGAGCAGTGATAGCGAATCTGGAAGAAGGGTATTTTATGGTGTCCTTGGACATCAAGGATGCTTACCTTCATGTCCCAATTTGCCCTTCACACCAAGGGTACCTCAGGTTCGTGGTACAAAACTGTCATTATCAGTTTCAAACGCTGCCGTTTGGATTGTCCACGGCACCCAGGGTCTTTACCAAGGTGATGGCCGAAATGATGATCCTTCTTCGAAGAGAAGGCGTATTAATTATCCCTTACTTGGACGATCTCCTGATAAGGGCAAGATCCAGAGAACAGCTGGAGGTCGGAGTAGCACTAACTCAAGTAGTGCTCCAACAGCACGGGTGGATTCTGAATTTTCCAAAATCCCAACTGATCCTGATGACACGTCTGCTGTAACTAGGGATGATTCTGGACACTGTTCAGAAAAAGGTATTTCTTCCAGAGGAGAAAGCCAGGGAGTTATCCGAACTAGTCAGGAACCTCCTAAAACCAGGGACAGTGTCTGTGCATCAATGCACAAGAGTCCTGGGAAAAATGGTGGCTTCTTACGAAGCGATTCCATTCGGCAGATTCCATGCACAAATTTTTCAGTGGGATCTGCTAGACAAATGGTCCGGATCGCATCTGCAGATGCATCAGCGCATAAAATTGTCGACAAGGACAAGGGTCTCTCTGCTATGGTGGTTGCAGAGTGCTCATCTGTTGGAGGGCCGCAGATTCGGCATACAGAACTGGGTCCTAGTGACCACGGATGCCAGCCTGAGAGGCTGGGGAGCGGTCACACAAGGAAGAAACTTCCAGGGCGTGTGGTCAAGCCTGGAAACGTCTCTTCACATAAATATACTGGAACTAAGAGCAATCTACAATGCTCTAAGCCTGGCAAAACCTCTGCTTCAGGGTCAGCCGGTGTTGATCCAGTCGGACAACATCACGGCAGTCGCCCACGTAAACAAACAAAAAACTGGACAGGTATTGCGCCAGGTCAAGAGATCCTCAGGCAATAGCTGTGGACGCTCTGGTAACACCATGGGTGTACCAGTCAGTGTATGTGTTTCCTCCTCTGCCTCTCATACCCAAGGTACTGAGAATTATACGGCAAAGGGGAGTAAGAACGATACTAGTGGCTCCGGACTGGCCAAGAAGGACTTGGTACCCGGAACTTCAGGAGATGCTCACGGAAGATCCGTGGCCTCTACCTCTAAGAAGGGATCTGCTTCAGCAGGGACCGTGTCTATTCCAAGACTTACCGCGGCTGCGTTTGACGGCATGGCGGTTGAACGCCGGATCCTAAAGGAAAAAGGCATTCCGGAAGAGGTCATCCCTACCCTGGTCAAAGCCAGGAAGGAGGTGACTGCACAACATTATCACCGCATTTGGAGAAAATATGTTGCATGGTGTGAGGCCAGGAAGGCCCCGACAGAGGAATTTCAACTGGGTCGATTCCTACATTTCCTGCAAACAGGATTATCTATGGGCCTCAAATTAGGGTCCATTAAGGTTCAAATTTCGGCCCTGTCGATTTTCTTCCAGAAAGAATTGGCTTCAGTTCCTGAAGTCCAGACTTTTGTAAAAGGAGTACTACATATACAGCCCCCGGTTGTGCCCCCAGTGGCACCGTGAGATCTCAATGTAAAAAGAATACATCACATATAGTCCCTGAGGCTATATGGATGTATTTCACCCCTGCCAGGTATCAGAAAAACCGGGAGAAGAGCCCGCCGAAATAGGGGGCGGGGCCTATCTCCTCAGCACACAGCGCCATTTCTCTATCGTCCTAGTGGATGCTGGGGTTCCTGAAAGGACCATGGGGAATAGCGGCTCCGCAGGAGACAGGGCACAAAAGTTAAGCTTTAGGATCAGGTGGTGTGCACTGGCTCCTCCCCCTATGACCCTCCTCCAAGCCTCAGTTAGGTTTTTGTGCCCGGCCGAGAAGGGTGCAATCTAGGTGGCTCTCCTAAAGAGCTGCTTAGAAAAGTTTAGTTTTAGGTTTTTTATTTTACAGTGAGTCCTGCTGGCAACAGGATCACTGCATCGAGGGACTTAGGGGAGAAGAAGTGAACTCACCTGCGTGCAGGATGGATTGGCTTCTTAGGCTACTGGACATTAGCTCCAGAGGGACGATCACAGGTACAGCCTGGATGGGTCACCGGAGCCGCGCCGCCGGCCCCCTTGCAGATGCCGAAAAGAGAAGAGGTCCAGAAATCGGCGGCAGAAGACTCTTCAGTCTTCTTAAGGTAGCGCACAGCACTGCAGCTGTGCGCCATTGCTCTCAGCACACTTCACACGGCAGTCACTGAGGGTGCAGGGCGGTGGGGGGGGGGCGCCCTGGGCAGCAATGGAAACCTGTTATTTGGCAAAAAATACCTCACATATAGCCTCCGGGGGCTATATGGAGATATTTAACCCCTGCCAGAATCCGTTGAAGAGCGGGAGACGAGCCCGCCGAAAAGGGGGCGGGGCCTATCTCCTCAGCACACAGCGCCATTTTCCCTCACAGAAAGGCTGGAGGGAAGGCTCCCAGGCTCTCCCCTGCACTGCACTACAGAAACAGGGTTAAAACAGAGAGGGGGGGCACTAATTTGGCGTTAGACATATATATAAAGATGCTATAAGGGAAAACACTTATATAAGGTTGTCCCTATATAATTATAGCGTTTTTGGTGTGTGCTGGCAAACTCTCCCTCTGTCTCTCCAAAGGGCTAGTGGGTCCTGTCCTCTATCAGTGCATTCCCTGTGTGTGTGCTGTGTGTCGGTACGTGTGTGTCGACATGTATGAGGACGATGTTGGTGAGGAGGCGGAGCAATTGCC
This sequence comes from Pseudophryne corroboree, assembly GCF_028390025.1. Lineage (NCBI taxonomy): Eukaryota > Metazoa > Chordata > Amphibia > Anura > Myobatrachidae > Pseudophryne > Pseudophryne corroboree. The sequence goes on from NW_026970458.1 coordinate 159,731, forward strand.
TGTAATGGTGATGTCACTCTCTAGGGAGTCGACACCGGAATGGATGGCTTATTTAGGGAATTACGTGATAATGTCAACACGCTGCAAGGTCGGTTGACGACATGAGACGGCCGACAAACAATTAGTACCGGTCCAGACGTCTCAAAAACACCGTCAGGGGTTTAAAACGCCCGTTTACCTTAGTCGGTCGACACAGACACAGACACGGACACTGAATCCAGTGTCGACGGTGAATAAACAAACGTATTCCTCATTAGGGCCACACGTTAAGGGCAATGAAGGAGGTGTTACATATTTCTGATACTACAAGTACCACAAAGATGGGTATTATGTGGCAGTGAAAAAACTACCGTAGTTTTTCCTGAATCAGATAAAATAAAATGAAGTGTGTGATGAGGCGTGGGTTTACCCCGATAGCAAATATTGGCGTTATACCTTTTCCCGCCAGAAGTTAGGGCGCGTTGGGAAACACCCCTTAGGGTGGATAAGGCGCTCACACGCTTATCATACGGCCGCCCTCAAGGAGCCAGCTGATATGAAGCTGGAGTAATATCCTAAAAAGTATATACACACATACGGTGGTTATACTGCGACCAGCGATCGCCTCAGCCTGGAAATGCAGTGCTGGGTTGGCTTGGTCGGATTCCCTGACTGAAAATATTTTAGTGATATAGAGCATTTAATAGGATGCAGTCTATATATATATATATATATATATGCGAGATGCACAGAGGGATATTTGCACTCTGGCATCAAGATAAGTGCGTTGTCCATATCTGCCAGAAGATGTTATGGACACGACAGTGGTCAGGTGATGCAGACCCCATACGGCACATGAAAGTATGGTCGTATAAAGGAAAGTAGGTACTTGGGGTCGGTCCATCGGACCTGGGGGCCACGGCAACAGCTGGGAAATCCAACCTTTTTACCCCAAGTCACATCTCAGCAGAAAAAGACACTGTCTTTTCAGCCTCAATCCTTCCGTTCCCATAAGGGCATGCGGGCAAAAGGCCAGTCATATCTGCCCAGACATAGAGGAAAGGGAAGTAGACTGCAGAAGGCAGCCCCTTTCCAGGAACAGAAGCCCTCCAACGAGTCTGCCAAGTCCTCAGCAGGACGCTGGGGCCGTGCAAGCTAACTCAGGTGAGGTGGGGGGTCGTCTCAAGAGTCTCAGCGTGCAGTGGGATCACTCGCAAGTTGACCCCTAGATCGTACAAAGTATTATCCCAGGGGTACAGTTTGGAGATTCGAGACATCTTTTCCTCGCAGGTTCCTGAAGTCTGCTTTACCAAAGGCTCCCTCCGACAGGGAGGCAGTATTGGGAAAAAATTCACAAGCTGTATTTCCAGCAGGTGATAATCAAAGTACCCCTCCTACAATCAAGGAAAAGGGTATTAGTCTTCCACACTATATTGTGGTACTGAAGCCAGACGGCTTGGTGAGACATATTCTAAATCTGAAATTTTTGAACACTTACATACAAAGGTTCAAATCAAGATGGAGTCACTCAGACAGTGATAGCGAACCGGAAAAAAGGGGACTATATGGTGTCCTTGGACATCAAGGATTACCTCCATGTCCAAATTTGCCCTTCTCAACAAGGGTACCTATGGTTCGTGGTACAGAACTGTCAATATCAGTTTCTGACGCTGCCGTTGAATTATCCACGGCACCCCGGGCCTTTACCAAGGTAATGGCCGAAAAGATGATTCTCTTCAAAGAAAAGGGCATCTTAATTATCCCTTACTTGGACGATATCCTGAAAAGGGAAAGGTCCAGAGAACAGTTGGAGGTCGGAATAGCACTATCTAAAGTAGTTCTATGACAGCACGAGTGGATTCTAAATATTCCAAAAATCGCAGCGTTTTTCCGACGATACGTCTGCTGTTCCTAGGAATGATTCTGGGCATAGTCCAGAAAAAGGTGTTTCTCCTGGAGGAGAAAGCCAGGGAGCTATCCGAACTAGTCAGAAACCTCCTAAAACCAGGCCAAGTATCAGTGCATCAATGCACAGGAGTCCTGGGAAAAATGGTGGCTTCTTACGAAGCAATTCCATTCGGCAGATCTCACGCAAAAAATTTTCAGGGGGATTTGCTGGACGAATGGTCCGGATCGCATCTTCAGATGCATCAGCAGATAATCCTGTCTCCAAGGACAAGGGTGTCTCTTCTGTGGGGGCTGCAGAGTGCTCATCTTCTAGAGGACAGCACATTCAGCATTCAGGACTGTGTTCTGGTGACCACGGATGCCAGCCTGAGAGGCTGGGAAGCAGTCACACAGGGAAGAAATTTCCAAGGAATGTGGTCAAGTCTGGAGACTTTTCTCCATATGAATATACTGGAGCTAAGAGCAATTTCCAATGCTCTGAGCCTAGGAAGACCTCTGCTTCAAAGTCAGTCGGTGCTGATCTGGTCGGACATCATCATGGCAGTCGCCCACGTAAACAGACGGGGCGGCACAAGAAGCAGGAGGGCAATGACAGCAAGAACTTTTCGCTGAGCAAAAAATCATGTGATAACACTGTCAGCAGTGTTCATTCCGGGAGTGGAAAACTGAATTTCCTCAGCAGGAATGAATTCCACTCGGAAAAGTGGGAACTTCATCTGGAAGTTTCCACATGATTGTAAACCGTGGGAAAGACCAAAGGTGGTCATAAGATGGCGTCCCACCTGAAGCGCCAGGTCAAGAGACCCTCAGGCAATAGCTGGGTCGCTCTGGTAACACCGTGGGTGTACCAGTCGGGTATGTGTTCCCTCCTCTGCCTCTCATACCCAGGGTATTGAGAATTATAGGAAGGAGAGGAGTAAGAATTATACTCGTGGCTCCGGTTTGGCCAAGAAGGACTTGGTAACCGGAACTTCAAGAGATAAGAAGGGTCTTGATTCAGCAAGAATCATGTCTGTTCCAAGACTTACCGCAGCTGCGTTGACGCAGGGGCGGGTGAACGCCGGATCCTAAGGTAAAAAGGCATTCCGGAAGAGGTCATCCCTACCCTGGTCAGAGCCAGGAAGGAGGTGACCGCACAACATTATCACAGTTTAGGTGAAAATATGTTCCATGGTGTGAGGCCAGGAAGGCTCCACGGAAGAATTTCAACTAGGTTAATTCCTATATTTCCTGCAAACAGGAGTGTCTATGGGCCTCAAATTGGGGTCCATTAAGGTTCAAATTTCGGCCTGTCGATTTTCTTCCAGAAAGAATTGGCTTCAGTTCCTGAAGTCCAGAAGTTTGTCAAGGGAGTACTGCATATACAACCCCTTTGATGTCTCCAGTGGCACTGGGGGATCTCAACGTAGTTTTGGGGATTCCAAAAATCACATTGGTTTAAACCACTCAAATCTGTGGATTTGATATATCTCACATGGAAAGTGAACATGCGGTTGGTCCTGGCCTCGGCCAGGCGAGTGTCAAAGTTGGCGGCTTTGTCTCACAAAGCCATATCTGATTGTCCATTCGGACAGAGCAAAGCTGCGGACTCGTCCCCAGTTTATCCCTAGGGTGGTGTCAGCGTTTTACCTGAACCAGCTTATTGTGGTACCTGCGGCTACTAGGGACTTGGAGGACTCCAGGTTGCTGGATGTTGTCAGGGCCCTGAAAATATAGTTTTCCAGGTCGGCTGGAGTCAGGAAATCTGACTTGCTGTTTTATCCTGTATGCACACAACAAGCTGGGTGCCCCTGCTTCTAAGCAGACTATTGCTCGTTGGATTTGTAGTACAATTCAGCTTGCACATTCTGTGGCAGGCTTGCCACAGCCAAAAATATGTAAATGCCCATTCCACAAGGAAGGTGGGCTCATCTTGGGCGGCTGCCCGAGGGGTCTCGGCTTTACAACTTTGCCGAGCGGCTACGTGGTCGGGGGAGAACACGTTTGTAAAATCCTACAAATTTGATACCCTGGCTAAGGAGGACCTGGAGTTCTCTCATTCGGTGCTGCAGAGTCATCCGCACTCTCCCGCCCGTTTGGGAGCTTTGGTATAATCCCCATGGTCCTTTCAGGAACCCCAGCATCCACTAGGACGATAGAGAAAATAAGAATTTACTTACCGATAATTCTATTTCTCGGAGTCCGTAGTGGATGCTGGGCGCCCATCCCAAGTGCGGATTATCTGCAATACTTGTACATAGTTATTGTTAACTAAATCGGGTTATTGTTGTAGTGAGCCATCTTTCAGAGGCTCCTCTGTTCTCATACTGTTAACTGGGTTCAGATCACAGGTTGTACAGTGTGATTGGTGTGGCTGGTATGAGTCTTACCCGGGATTCAAAATCCTTCCTTATTATGTACGCTCGTCCGGGCACAGTATCCTAACTGAGGCTTGGAGGAGGGTCATAGGGGGAGGAGCCAGTGCACACCACCTGATCCTAAAGCTTAACTTTTGTGCCCTGTCTCCTGCGGAGCCGCTATTCCCCATGGTCCTTTCAGGAACCCCAGCATCCACTACGGACTCCGAGAAATAGAATTATCGGTAAGTAAATTCTTATTTTTCCTACACAGCTCCGCTGCTAGGAAGGCTCCCAGGCTCTCCCCTGCACTGCACTACAGAAACAGGGTAAAAAACAGAGAGGGGGGGCATTTTTTGGCGATATTATATATATTTAAGCAGCTATAAGGAAACAACACTTATATAAGGTTGTTCCTATATAATTATAGCGCTTTGGTGTGTGCTGGCAAACTCTCCCTCTGTCTCCCCATAGGGCTAGTGGGGTCCTGTCTTCTATCAGAGCATTCCCTGTGTGTCTGCTGTGTGTCGGTACGTGTGTGTCGACATGTATGAGGACGATGTTGGTGTGGAGGCGGAGCAATTGCCGGTAATGGTGATGTCACCCCCTAGGGAGTCGACACCGGAATGGATGGCTTTGTTTATGGAATTACGTGATAATGTCAGCACGCTGCAAAAGTCGGTTGACGACATGAGACGGCCGACAAACCAATTAGTACCTGTACAGGCGTCTCAAACACCGTCAGGGGCTGTAAAACGCCCTTTGCCTCAGTCGGTCGACACAGACACGGACACCGAATCTAGTGTCGACGGTGAAGAAACGAACGTATTTTCCAGTAGGGCCACACGTTATATGATCACGGCAATGAAGGAGGCTTTGCATATCTCTGATACTGCAAGTACCACAAAAAGGGGTATTATGTGGGGTCTGAAAAAACTACCTGTAGTTTTTCCTGAATCAGAGGAATTGAATGACGTGTGTGATGAAGCGTGGGTTACCCCTGATAAAAAACTGCTAATTTCAAAGAAGTTATTGGCATTATACCCTTTCCCGCCAGAGGTTAGGGCGCGCTGGGAAACACCCCCTAGGGTGGACAAGGCGCTCACACGTTTATCCAAACAAGTGGCGTTACCGTCTCCTGATACGGCCGCCCTCAAGGATCCAGCTGATAGGAGGCTGGAAAATACTCTAAAAAGTATATACACACATACTGGTGTTATACTGCGACCAGCAATCGCCTCAGCCTGGATGTGCAGTGCTGGGGTGGCTTGGTCGGATTCCCTGACTGAAAATATTGATACCCTGGATAGGGACAGTATTTTATTGACTATAGAACAATTAAAGGATGCATTCCTTTATATGCGAGATACACAGAGAGATATCTGCACTCTGGCATCAAGAGTAAGTGCGATGTCCATATCTGCCAGAAGAAGTCTATGGACACGACAGTGGTCAGGCGATGCGGATTCCAAACGGCATATGGAAGTATTGCCGTATAAAGGGGAGGAATTATTTGGGGTCGGTCTATCGGATTTGGTAGCCACGGCAACAGCCGGGAAGTCCACCTTTTTACCTCAAGTCCCCTCCCAACAGAAAAAGACGCAGTCTTTTCAGCCGCAGCCCTTTCGTTCCTATAAGAACAAGCGAGCAAAAGGACATTCATATTTGCCCCGAGGCAAAGGAAAGGGTAAGAGACTGCACCAAGCAGCCCCTTCCCAGGAGCAGAAGTCCTCCCCGGCTTCAGCAAAGGCCTCAGCATGACGCTGGGACCTTACAAGCGGACTCAGGGGCGGTGGGGGGTCGCCTCAAGAATTTCAGCGCACAGTGGGCTCACTCGCAGGTGGACCCCTGGATCCTGCAGGTAATATCTCAGGGTTACAGGTTGGAATTCGAGAAGTCTCCCCCTCGCCGGTTCCTAAAGTCTGCTTTGCCAACGTCTCCCTCCGACAGGGCTACGGTTTTGGAAGCCATTCACAAGCTGTATTCTCAGCAGGTGATAGTCAAGGTACCCCTTCTACAACAGGGAAAGGGGTATTACTCCACGCTATTTGTGGTACCGAAGCCGGACGGCTCGGTAAGACCTATTTTAAATCTGAAATCTCTGAACCTGTACATACAAAAATTCAAGTTCAAGATGGAGTCACTCAGAGCAGTGATAGCGAATCTGGAAGAAGGGTATTTTATGGTGTCCTTGGACATCAAGGATGCTTACCTTCATGTCCCAATTTGCCCTTCACACCAAGGGTACCTCAGGTTCGTGGTACAAAACTGTCATTATCAGTTTCAAACGCTGCCGTTTGGATTGTCCACGGCACCCAGGGTCTTTACCAAGGTGATGGCCGAAATGATGATCCTTCTTCGAAGAGAAGGCGTATTAATTATCCCTTACTTGGACGATCTCCTGATAAGGGCAAGATCCAGAGAACAGCTGGAGGTCGGAGTAGCACTAACTCAAGTAGTGCTCCAACAGCACGGGTGGATTCTGAATTTTCCAAAATCCCAACTGATCCTGATGACACGTCTGCTGTAACTAGGGATGATTCTGGACACTGTTCAGAAAAAGGTATTTCTTCCAGAGGAGAAAGCCAGGGAGTTATCCGAACTAGTCAGGAACCTCCTAAAACCAGGGACAGTGTCTGTGCATCAATGCACAAGAGTCCTGGGAAAAATGGTGGCTTCTTACGAAGCGATTCCATTCGGCAGATTCCATGCACAAATTTTTCAGTGGGATCTGCTAGACAAATGGTCCGGATCGCATCTGCAGATGCATCAGCGCATAAAATTGTCGACAAGGACAAGGGTCTCTCTGCTATGGTGGTTGCAGAGTGCTCATCTGTTGGAGGGCCGCAGATTCGGCATACAGAACTGGGTCCTAGTGACCACGGATGCCAGCCTGAGAGGCTGGGGAGCGGTCACACAAGGAAGAAACTTCCAGGGCGTGTGGTCAAGCCTGGAAACGTCTCTTCACATAAATATACTGGAACTAAGAGCAATCTACAATGCTCTAAGCCTGGCAAAACCTCTGCTTCAGGGTCAGCCGGTGTTGATCCAGTCGGACAACATCACGGCAGTCGCCCACGTAAACAAACAAAAAACTGGACAGGTATTGCGCCAGGTCAAGAGATCCTCAGGCAATAGCTGTGGACGCTCTGGTAACACCATGGGTGTACCAGTCAGTGTATGTGTTTCCTCCTCTGCCTCTCATACCCAAGGTACTGAGAATTATACGGCAAAGGGGAGTAAGAACGATACTAGTGGCTCCGGACTGGCCAAGAAGGACTTGGTACCCGGAACTTCAGGAGATGCTCACGGAAGATCCGTGGCCTCTACCTCTAAGAAGGGATCTGCTTCAGCAGGGACCGTGTCTATTCCAAGACTTACCGCGGCTGCGTTTGACGGCATGGCGGTTGAACGCCGGATCCTAAAGGAAAAAGGCATTCCGGAAGAGGTCATCCCTACCCTGGTCAAAGCCAGGAAGGAGGTGACTGCACAACATTATCACCGCATTTGGAGAAAATATGTTGCATGGTGTGAGGCCAGGAAGGCCCCGACAGAGGAATTTCAACTGGGTCGATTCCTACATTTCCTGCAAACAGGATTATCTATGGGCCTCAAATTAGGGTCCATTAAGGTTCAAATTTCGGCCCTGTCGATTTTCTTCCAGAAAGAATTGGCTTCAGTTCCTGAAGTCCAGACTTTTGTAAAAGGAGTACTACATATACAGCCCCCGGTTGTGCCCCCAGTGGCACCGTGAGATCTCAATGTAAAAAGAATACATCACATATAGTCCCTGAGGCTATATGGATGTATTTCACCCCTGCCAGGTATCAGAAAAACCGGGAGAAGAGCCCGCCGAAATAGGGGGCGGGGCCTATCTCCTCAGCACACAGCGCCATTTCTCTATCGTCCTAGTGGATGCTGGGGTTCCTGAAAGGACCATGGGGAATAGCGGCTCCGCAGGAGACAGGGCACAAAAGTTAAGCTTTAGGATCAGGTGGTGTGCACTGGCTCCTCCCCCTATGACCCTCCTCCAAGCCTCAGTTAGGTTTTTGTGCCCGGCCGAGAAGGGTGCAATCTAGGTGGCTCTCCTAAAGAGCTGCTTAGAAAAGTTTAGTTTTAGGTTTTTTATTTTACAGTGAGTCCTGCTGGCAACAGGATCACTGCATCGAGGGACTTAGGGGAGAAGAAGTGAACTCACCTGCGTGCAGGATGGATTGGCTTCTTAGGCTACTGGACATTAGCTCCAGAGGGACGATCACAGGTACAGCCTGGATGGGTCACCGGAGCCGCGCCGCCGGCCCCCTTGCAGATGCCGAAAAGAGAAGAGGTCCAGAAATCGGCGGCAGAAGACTCTTCAGTCTTCTTAAGGTAGCGCACAGCACTGCAGCTGTGCGCCATTGCTCTCAGCACACTTCACACGGCAGTCACTGAGGGTGCAGGGCGGTGGGGGGGGGGCGCCCTGGGCAGCAATGGAAACCTGTTATTTGGCAAAAAATACCTCACATATAGCCTCCGGGGGCTATATGGAGATATTTAACCCCTGCCAGAATCCGTTGAAGAGCGGGAGACGAGCCCGCCGAAAAGGGGGCGGGGCCTATCTCCTCAGCACACAGCGCCATTTTCCCTCACAGAAAGGCTGGAGGGAAGGCTCCCAGGCTCTCCCCTGCACTGCACTACAGAAACAGGGTTAAAACAGAGAGGGGGGGCACTAATTTGGCGTTAGACATATATATAAAGATGCTATAAGGGAAAACACTTATATAAGGTTGTCCCTATATAATTATAGCGTTTTTGGTGTGTGCTGGCAAACTCTCCCTCTGTCTCTCCAAAGGGCTAGTGGGTCCTGTCCTCTATCAGTGCATTCCCTGTGTGTGTGCTGTGTGTCGGTACGTGTGTGTCGACATGTATGAGGACGATGTTGGTGAGGAGGCGGAGCAATTGCCTGTAATGGTGATGTCACTCTCTAGGGAGTCGACACCGGAATGGATGGCTTATTTAGGGAATTACGTGATAATGTCAACACGCTGCAAGGTCGGTTGACGACATGAGACGGCCGACAAACAATTAGTACCGGTCCAGACGTCTCAAAAACACCGTCAGGGGTTTAAAACGCCCGTTTACCTTAGTCGGTCGACACAGACACAGACACGGACACTGAATCCAGTGTCGACGGTGAATAAACAAACGTATTCCTCATTAGGGCCACACGTTAAGGGCAATGAAGGAGGTGTTACATATTTCTGATACTACAAGTACCACAAAGATGGGTATTATGTGGCAGTGAAAAAACTACCGTAGTTTTTCCTGAATCAGATAAAATAAAATGAAGTGTGTGATGAGGCGTGGGTTTACCCCGATAGCAAATATTGGCGTTATACCTTTTCCCGCCAGAAGTTAGGGCGCGTTGGGAAACACCCCTTAGGGTGGATAAGGCGCTCACACGCTTATCATACGGCCGCCCTCAAGGAGCCAGCTGATATGAAGCTGGAGTAATATCCTAAAAAGTATATACACACATACGGTGGTTATACTGCGACCAGCGATCGCCTCAGCCTGGAAATGCAGTGCTGGGTTGGCTTGGTCGGATTCCCTGACTGAAAATATTTTAGTGATATAGAGCATTTAATAGGATGCAGTCTATATATATATATATATATATATGCGAGATGCACAGAGGGATATTTGCACTCTGGCATCAAGATAAGTGCGTTGTCCATATCTGCCAGAAGATGTTATGGACACGACAGTGGTCAGGTGATGCAGACCCCATACGGCACATGAAAGTATGGTCGTATAAAGGAAAGTAGGTACTTGGGGTCGGTCCATCGGACCTGGGGGCCACGGCAACAGCTGGGAAATCCAACCTTTTTACCCCAAGTCACATCTCAGCAGAAAAAGACACTGTCTTTTCAGCCTCAATCCTTCCGTTCCCATAAGGGCATGCGGGCAAAAGGCCAGTCATATCTGCCCAGACATAGAGGAAAGGGAAGTAGACTGCAGAAGGCAGCCCCTTTCCAGGAACAGAAGCCCTCCAACGAGTCTGCCAAGTCCTCAGCAGGACGCTGGGGCCGTGCAAGCTAACTCAGGTGAGGTGGGGGGTCGTCTCAAGAGTCTCAGCGTGCAGTGGGATCACTCGCAAGTTGACCCCTAGATCGTACAAAGTATTATCCCAGGGGTACAGTTTGGAGATTCGAGACATCTTTTCCTCGCAGGTTCCTGAAGTCTGCTTTACCAAAGGCTCCCTCCGACAGGGAGGCAGTATTGGGAAAAAATTCACAAGCTGTATTTCCAGCAGGTGATAATCAAAGTACCCCTCCTACAATCAAGGAAAAGGGTATTAGTCTTCCACACTATATTGTGGTACTGAAGCCAGACGGCTTGGTGAGACATATTCTAAATCTGAAATTTTTGAACACTTACATACAAAGGTTCAAATCAAGATGGAGTCACTCAGACAGTGATAGCGAACCGGAAAAAAGGGGACTATATGGTGTCCTTGGACATCAAGGATTACCTCCATGTCCAAATTTGCCCTTCTCAACAAGGGTACCTATGGTTCGTGGTACAGAACTGTCAATATCAGTTTCTGACGCTGCCGTTGAATTATCCACGGCACCCCGGGCCTTTACCAAGGTAATGGCCGAAAAGATGATTCTCTTCAAAGAAAAGGGCATCTTAATTATCCCTTACTTGGACGATATCCTGAAAAGGGAAAGGTCCAGAGAACAGTTGGAGGTCGGAATAGCACTATCTAAAGTAGTTCTATGACAGCACGAGTGGATTCTAAATATTCCAAAAATCGCAGCGTTTTTCCGACGATACGTCTGCTGTTCCTAGGAATGATTCTGGGCATAGTCCAGAAAAAGGTGTTTCTCCTGGAGGAGAAAGCCAGGGAGCTATCCGAACTAGTCAGAAACCTCCTAAAACCAGGCCAAGTATCAGTGCATCAATGCACAGGAGTCCTGGGAAAAATGGTGGCTTCTTACGAAGCAATTCCATTCGGCAGATCTCACGCAAAAAATTTTCAGGGGGATTTGCTGGACGAATGGTCCGGATCGCATCTTCAGATGCATCAGCAGATAATCCTGTCTCCAAGGACAAGGGTGTCTCTTCTGTGGGGGCTGCAGAGTGCTCATCTTCTAGAGGACAGCACATTCAGCATTCAGGACTGTGTTCTGGTGACCACGGATGCCAGCCTGAGAGGCTGGGAAGCAGTCACACAGGGAAGAAATTTCCAAGGAATGTGGTCAAGTCTGGAGACTTTTCTCCATATGAATATACTGGAGCTAAGAGCAATTTCCAATGCTCTGAGCCTAGGAAGACCTCTGCTTCAAAGTCAGTCGGTGCTGATCTGGTCGGACATCATCATGGCAGTCGCCCACGTAAACAGACGGGGCGGCACAAGAAGCAGGAGGGCAATGACAGCAAGAACTTTTCGCTGAGCAAAAAATCATGTGATAACACTGTCAGCAGTGTTCATTCCGGGAGTGGAAAACTGAATTTCCTCAGCAGGAATGAATTCCACTCGGAAAAGTGGGAACTTCATCTGGAAGTTTCCACATGATTGTAAACCGTGGGAAAGACCAAAGGTGGTCATAAGATGGCGTCCCACCTGAAGCGCCAGGTCAAGAGACCCTCAGGCAATAGCTGGGTCGCTCTGGTAACACCGTGGGTGTACCAGTCGGGTATGTGTTCCCTCCTCTGCCTCTCATACCCAGGGTATTGAGAATTATAGGAAGGAGAGGAGTAAGAATTATACTCGTGGCTCCGGTTTGGCCAAGAAGGACTTGGTAACCGGAACTTCAAGAGATAAGAAGGGTCTTGATTCAGCAAGAATCATGTCTGTTCCAAGACTTACCGCAGCTGCGTTGACGCAGGGGCGGGTGAACGCCGGATCCTAAGGTAAAAAGGCATTCCGGAAGAGGTCATCCCTACCCTGGTCAGAGCCAGGAAGGAGGTGACCGCACAACATTATCACAGTTTAGGTGAAAATATGTTCCATGGTGTGAGGCCAGGAAGGCTCCACGGAAGAATTTCAACTAGGTTAATTCCTATATTTCCTGCAAACAGGAGTGTCTATGGGCCTCAAATTGGGGTCCATTAAGGTTCAAATTTCGGCCTGTCGATTTTCTTCCAGAAAGAATTGGCTTCAGTTCCTGAAGTCCAGAAGTTTGTCAAGGGAGTACTGCATATACAACCCCTTTGATGTCTCCAGTGGCACTGGGGGATCTCAACGTAGTTTTGGGGATTCCAAAAATCACATTGGTTTAAACCACTCAAATCTGTGGATTTGATATATCTCACATGGAAAGTGAACATGCGGTTGGTCCTGGCCTCGGCCAGGCGAGTGTCAAAGTTGGCGGCTTTGTCTCACAAAGCCATATCTGATTGTCCATTCGGACAGAGCAAAGCTGCGGACTCGTCCCCAGTTTATCCCTAGGGTGGTGTCAGCGTTTTACCTGAACCAGCTTATTGTGGTACCTGCGGCTACTAGGGACTTGGAGGACTCCAGGTTGCTGGATGTTGTCAGGGCCCTGAAAATATAGTTTTCCAGGTCGGCTGGAGTCAGGAAATCTGACTTGCTGTTTTATCCTGTATGCACACAACAAGCTGGGTGCCCCTGCTTCTAAGCAGACTATTGCTCGTTGGATTTGTAGTACAATTCAGCTTGCACATTCTGTGGCAGGCTTGCCACAGCCAAAAATATGTAAATGCCCATTCCACAAGGAAGGTGGGCTCATCTTGGGCGGCTGCCCGAGGGGTCTCGGCTTTACAACTTTGCCGAGCGGCTACGTGGTCGGGGGAGAACACGTTTGTAAAATCCTACAAATTTGATACCCTGGCTAAGGAGGACCTGGAGTTCTCTCATTCGGTGCTGCAGAGTCATCCGCACTCTCCCGCCCGTTTGGGAGCTTTGGTATAATCCCCATGGTCCTTTCAGGAACCCCAGCATCCACTAGGACGATAGAGAAAATAAGAATTTACTTACCGATAATTCTATTTCTCGGAGTCCGTAGTGGATGCTGGGCGCCCATCCCAAGTGCGGATTATCTGCAATACTTGTACATAGTTATTGTTAACTAAATCGGGTTATTGTTGTAGTGAGCCATCTTTCAGAGGCTCCTCTGTTCTCATACTGTTAACTGGGTTCAGATCACAGGTTGTACAGTGTGATTGGTGTGGCTGGTATGAGTCTTACCCGGGATTCAAAATCCTTCCTTATTATGTACGCTCGTCCGGGCACAGTATCCTAACTGAGGCTTGGAGGAGGGTCATAGGGGGAGGAGCCAGTGCACACCACCTGATCCTAAAGCTTAACTTTTGTGCCCTGTCTCCTGCGGAGCCGCTATTCCCCATGGTCCTTTCAGGAACCCCAGCATCCACTACGGACTCCGAGAAATAGAATTATCGGTAAGTAAATTCTTATTTTTCCTACACAGCTCCGCTGCTAGGAAGGCTCCCAGGCTCTCCCCTGCACTGCACTACAGAAACAGGGTAAAAAACAGAGAGGGGGGGCATTTTTTGGCGATATTATATATATTTAAGCAGCTATAAGGAAACAACACTTATATAAGGTTGTTCCTATATAATTATAGCGCTTTGGTGTGTGCTGGCAAACTCTCCCTCTGTCTCCCCATAGGGCTAGTGGGGTCCTGTCTTCTATCAGAGCATTCCCTGTGTGTCTGCTGTGTGTCGGTACGTGTGTGTCGACATGTATGAGGACGATGTTGGTGTGGAGGCGGAGCAATTGCCGGTAATGGTGATGTCACCCCCTAGGGAGTCGACACCGGAATGGATGGCTTTGTTTATGGAATTACGTGATAATGTCAGCACGCTGCAAAAGTCGGTTGACGACATGAGACGGCCGACAAACCAATTAGTACCTGTACAGGCGTCTCAAACACCGTCAGGGGCTGTAAAACGCCCTTTGCCTCAGTCGGTCGACACAGACACGGACACCGAATCTAGTGTCGACGGTGAAGAAACGAACGTATTTTCCAGTAGGGCCACACGTTATATGATCACGGCAATGAAGGAGGCTTTGCATATCTCTGATACTGCAAGTACCACAAAAAGGGGTATTATGTGGGGTCTGAAAAAACTACCTGTAGTTTTTCCTGAATCAGAGGAATTGAATGACGTGTGTGATGAAGCGTGGGTTACCCCTGATAAAAAACTGCTAATTTCAAAGAAGTTATTGGCATTATACCCTTTCCCGCCAGAGGTTAGGGCGCGCTGGGAAACACCCCCTAGGGTGGACAAGGCGCTCACACGTTTATCCAAACAAGTGGCGTTACCGTCTCCTGATACGGCCGCCCTCAAGGATCCAGCTGATAGGAGGCTGGAAAATACTCTAAAAAGTATATACACACATACTGGTGTTATACTGCGACCAGCAATCGCCTCAGCCTGGATGTGCAGTGCTGGGGTGGCTTGGTCGGATTCCCTGACTGAAAATATTGATACCCTGGATAGGGACAGTATTTTATTGACTATAGAACAATTAAAGGATGCATTCCTTTATATGCGAGATACACAGAGAGATATCTGCACTCTGGCATCAAGAGTAAGTGCGATGTCCATATCTGCCAGAAGAAGTCTATGGACACGACAGTGGTCAGGCGATGCGGATTCCAAACGGCATATGGAAGTATTGCCGTATAAAGGGGAGGAATTATTTGGGGTCGGTCTATCGGATTTGGTAGCCACGGCAACAGCCGGGAAGTCCACCTTTTTACCTCAAGTCCCCTCCCAACAGAAAAAGACGCAGTCTTTTCAGCCGCAGCCCTTTCGTTCCTATAAGAACAAGCGAGCAAAAGGACATTCATATTTGCCCCGAGGCAAAGGAAAGGGTAAGAGACTGCACCAAGCAGCCCCTTCCCAGGAGCAGAAGTCCTCCCCGGCTTCAGCAAAGGCCTCAGCATGACGCTGGGACCTTACAAGCGGACTCAGGGGCGGTGGGGGGTCGCCTCAAGAATTTCAGCGCACAGTGGGCTCACTCGCAGGTGGACCCCTGGATCCTGCAGGTAATATCTCAGGGTTACAGGTTGGAATTCGAGAAGTCTCCCCCTCGCCGGTTCCTAAAGTCTGCTTTGCCAACGTCTCCCTCCGACAGGGCTACGGTTTTGGAAGCCATTCACAAGCTGTATTCTCAGCAGGTGATAGTCAAGGTACCCCTTCTACAACAGGGAAAGGGGTATTACTCCACGCTATTTGTGGTACCGAAGCCGGACGGCTCGGTAAGACCTATTTTAAATCTGAAATCTCTGAACCTGTACATACAAAAATTCAAGTTCAAGATGGAGTCACTCAGAGCAGTGATAGCGAATCTGGAAGAAGGGTATTTTATGGTGTCCTTGGACATCAAGGATGCTTACCTTCATGTCCCAATTTGCCCTTCACACCAAGGGTACCTCAGGTTCGTGGTACAAAACTGTCATTATCAGTTTCAAACGCTGCCGTTTGGATTGTCCACGGCACCCAGGGTCTTTACCAAGGTGATGGCCGAAATGATGATCCTTCTTCGAAGAGAAGGCGTATTAATTATCCCTTACTTGGACGATCTCCTGATAAGGGCAAGATCCAGAGAACAGCTGGAGGTCGGAGTAGCACTAACTCAAGTAGTGCTCCAACAGCACGGGTGGATTCTGAATTTTCCAAAATCCCAACTGATCCTGATGACACGTCTGCTGTAACTAGGGATGATTCTGGACACTGTTCAGAAAAAGGTATTTCTTCCAGAGGAGAAAGCCAGGGAGTTATCCGAACTAGTCAGGAACCTC
The DNA here is from genome assembly GCF_028390025.1 of Pseudophryne corroboree. Lineage (NCBI taxonomy): Eukaryota > Metazoa > Chordata > Amphibia > Anura > Myobatrachidae > Pseudophryne > Pseudophryne corroboree. The sequence continues at coordinate 175,737 of NW_026970458.1, forward strand.
CTAAAACCAGGGACAGTGTCTGTGCATCAATGCACAAGAGTCCTGGGAAAAATGGTGGCTTCTTACGAAGCGATTCCATTCGGCAGATTCCATGCACAAATTTTTCAGTGGGATCTGCTAGACAAATGGTCCGGATCGCATCTGCAGATGCATCAGCGCATAAAATTGTCGACAAGGACAAGGGTCTCTCTGCTATGGTGGTTGCAGAGTGCTCATCTGTTGGAGGGCCGCAGATTCGGCATACAGAACTGGGTCCTAGTGACCACGGATGCCAGCCTGAGAGGCTGGGGAGCGGTCACACAAGGAAGAAACTTCCAGGGCGTGTGGTCAAGCCTGGAAACGTCTCTTCACATAAATATACTGGAACTAAGAGCAATCTACAATGCTCTAAGCCTGGCAAAACCTCTGCTTCAGGGTCAGCCGGTGTTGATCCAGTCGGACAACATCACGGCAGTCGCCCACGTAAACAAACAAAAAACTGGACAGGTATTGCGCCAGGTCAAGAGATCCTCAGGCAATAGCTGTGGACGCTCTGGTAACACCATGGGTGTACCAGTCAGTGTATGTGTTTCCTCCTCTGCCTCTCATACCCAAGGTACTGAGAATTATACGGCAAAGGGGAGTAAGAACGATACTAGTGGCTCCGGACTGGCCAAGAAGGACTTGGTACCCGGAACTTCAGGAGATGCTCACGGAAGATCCGTGGCCTCTACCTCTAAGAAGGGATCTGCTTCAGCAGGGACCGTGTCTATTCCAAGACTTACCGCGGCTGCGTTTGACGGCATGGCGGTTGAACGCCGGATCCTAAAGGAAAAAGGCATTCCGGAAGAGGTCATCCCTACCCTGGTCAAAGCCAGGAAGGAGGTGACTGCACAACATTATCACCGCATTTGGAGAAAATATGTTGCATGGTGTGAGGCCAGGAAGGCCCCGACAGAGGAATTTCAACTGGGTCGATTCCTACATTTCCTGCAAACAGGATTATCTATGGGCCTCAAATTAGGGTCCATTAAGGTTCAAATTTCGGCCCTATCGATTTTCTTCCAGAAAGAATTGGCTTCAGTTCCTGAAGTCCAGACTTTTGTAAAAGGAGTACTACATATACAGCCCCCGGTTGTGCCCCCAGTGGCACCGTGAGATCTCAATGTAGTTTTGGATTTTCTCAAATCCCATTGGTTTGAGCCACTCAAATCGGTAGATTTGAAATATCTTACATGGAAAGTAACCATGCTACTGGCTCTGGCTTCAGCCAGGAGAGTGTCAGAATTGGCGGCTTTGTCGTATAAAAGCCCATATCTGATTTTCCATTCGGACAGGGCAGAATTGAGGACGCGTCCTCATTTTCTGCCTAAGGTGGTATCAGCGTTTCTCCTGAACCAGCCTATTGTGGTGCCTGCGGCTACTAGCGATTTGGAGGATTCCAAGTTGCTGGACGTTGTCAGAGCATTGAAAATATATATTTCAAGGACGGCTGGAGTCAGAAAATCTGACTCGCTGTTTATACTATATGCACCCAACAAGCTGGGTGCTCCTGCTTCTAAGCAGACGATTGCTCGTTGGATTTGTAGCACAATTCAACTGGCACATTCTGTGGCAGGCCTGCCACAGCCTAAATCTGTCAATGCCCACTCCACAAGGAAGGTGGGCTCATCTTGGGCGGCTGCCCGAGGGGTCTCGGCATTACAACTCTGCCGAGCAGCTACGTGGTCAGGGGAGAACATGTTTGTAAAATTCTACAAATTTGATACCCTGGCTAAGGAGGACCTGGAGTTCTCTCATTCGGTGCTGCAGAGTCATCCACACTCTCCCGCCCGTTTGGGAGCTTTGGTATAATCCCCATGGTCCTGACGGAGTCCCAGCATCCACTAGGACGTCAGAGAAAATAAGATTTTACTTACCGATAAATCTATTTCTCATAGTCCGTAGTGGATGCTGGGCGCCCATCCCAAGTGCGGATTGTCTGCAATACTTGTACATAGTTATTGTTACAAAAAAATCGGGTTGTTTATTGTTGTGAGCCATCTTTTCAGAGGCTCCTACGTTATCATACTGTTAACTGGGTTCAGATCACAAGTTGTACGTTGTGATTGGTGTGGCTGGTATGAGTCTTACCCGGGATTCAAAATCCTTCCTTATTGTGTATGCTCGTCCGGGCACAGTATCCTAACTGAGGCTTGGAGGAGGGTCATAGGGGGAGGAGCCAGTACACACCACCTAGTGGTCAAACTTTTACATTTTGTGCCATGTCTCCTGCGGAGCCGCTATTCCCCATGGTCCTGACGGAGTCCCAGCATCCACTACGGACTATGAGAAATAGATTTATCGGTAAGTAAAATCTTATTTTTATTTTCAGGTACCCGTGGATTCTACTTGGAGAAGAGGACCGACTGCTTCGTGTCAACATAGGTAAGTATGTGTGTGTCGGCAGGTGTGAAATAAAGTTATACTTTCACGGTGTCTGTGTCCTGTTTTTATTTGGGTATTTTTTCCCCAGTAGAACTACAGGTACCAGCGGGCCCGTTTTTCTCCCGCATGCTGGTACTTGTGGTTCTCAAAGTACCAGATTGCGGGGGAGGCTTGCTGGGACTTGTAGTACTACTGGAAAAAACAATATTCTTTCAATTTTCTCAAGGCTATCAGCCTCCCATCCGCAGCCCTTGGATGGGGGGGACAGCCTCGGGCTTCACCCCTGGCCCTTGGGTGGCTGGGGGGGGACCCCTTGATTGAAGGGGTCCCCACTCCCCCAGGGTACCCCGGCCAGGGGTGACTAGTTGGATATTTAATGCCACGGCCGCAGGGCACTGTATAAAAGTGACCCCCGGCTGTGGCATTATCTGTCCAACTAGTGGAGCCCGATGCTGGTGTAAAAATAATGGGGGACCCTACTCTTTTTGTCCCCCGTATTTTTTGCACCAGCACCAGGCGCAGAGCCCGGAGCTGGTTTTAAAAATACGGGGGATCCCCTGTCCGTTTTCCCCCCGGATTTTTAGAACCAGGACCGGCTCGAAGAGCCCGAGGCTGGTTATGCTTTGGAGGGGGGACCGCACGCAATTTTTCTTTTCCGGGTTTTTCACTTTCCATTTAAAAAAAAATAATAATAATAATCTTTTAAAAAATATATAAATAATACTTGTGCCTCCAAAAAAGACAAACCAAGTACCTAATCCCTTCTAATATAAATAGATATGCTATTACCCCAAAAAAAACATGTTTTAAATTTTTTTTATTAGATTCCGCCTGCAAAGTGTGGCGGATTGAAAATGACGAATTTACTGTTTAAAAGCACTGTTGTCGAATTTACAAACTTCAATTGAATATACTTTTGTTGAATTGCCGCATTTGTACCATTGCAGAAAAGTCGAATTTGTCAAATGTCGAATTTTGAAAGGATGCAAGAATAGGCCCCGCCCCCTTCTTCACATCAGCCGTCCCCTTCTACCCCTGTACCTTGCTCTCTCCTGTCTGTGCTCTCTCCCGTCTGTAGGACTAGGCCCCGCCCCCTTCTTACCCTCCAGTGACTGCTCTCTCCTGACAAGTGGACCAGGCCTGCCCCCTACACGCTGCTGGTGTCTTCATTGTTACTTGGTCTGGAGCTCCGTTGGGGAGAGAACTCACGTGAGCTCATTAAGAATGAGGAACTGGGATGTTTTAATTTTATTGTGAGTAGTGTAGTGTGGTGATGTAGTATGTTGTATGGGGGGTATAGTGTAACTATGAAGTGCAGCATATGGGAGGGCTATAGCATAGTGATGTAGTGTGGCATATGGGGGGTGGTAGCGCATAGGCGTGCGTACAGGGGGTGCCTGGTGCGCACAGGCACTCCCTAATGTCCAGCACCGCTGCACGCCACGCTTGCTGTGGCACAGTGATCGCTGAGTGTGTGATCGGTGGAGCCTAGCCTGTAGCTCATTTCCGTACCTCCCACCACCGCTGCGCCCGCCCCCCCTCTGCCTGCTGCTAATACTATGCTGAGTGCATTCGTCGGCGGCCTCACTGGGGGGACTGGTGTCACCTTGCAATGTGACGTGGTGATGTCCGCCTATGCTCTCCTCCCGCCCACCCGTGCTTTCCTCCCGCTGCGGTCTCTCAGTCCTAGTTTGCCGCGGCTGCCACACCACTGGCAGTGTTCCTCTAGGGGGGACTGGGAGCCGCCGGCAGACACATTCTGCTGAGACTTACTTGTCAGTGCGGGTTCCGGATGGCAGGCGGCGGGTGGGAGGGCAGACGGGGAGCAGGTGTCACAAGGAGTGTGTGGGTAACTAATTCACAATACTTCCGCTCAACGTGGCACTGCTGGTCCTTCATCTCCCATGTCTCTTCACCAGGTGGCGGGCGGCCCGGAAATTAAGTGATGTGTTGTGCAGCAGTCAGTGTGAAGTGACTGTGAGTAACACTGATGGTGCTGATGATGCTGCTGCAGAATCGGGAAGCAATTAATTCATAAATATAATGTACTCTATCAGTGTATTATACATACATAAACATGTACATACGTGTATTTGTGTATACATGTATATACATGAGTGTGTGTGCATATATATATATATATATATATATATACAGCCAGTTCCCAGGAACAAAAGTCCTCCCCCGCTTCCGCTAAGTCCACAGCATGACGCTGGGGCTCCACTGGTGGAGCCAGGTGCGGTGGGGGCCCGTCTCAAGTGCTTCAGCAATCAGTGGGCTTGCTCACAGGTGGATCCCTGGATTCTACAAGTAGTGTCTCAGGGATTCAAGATGGAATTCGAGACGTCTCCCCCTCGCCGTTTCCTAAAATCTGCCTTGCCAACATCTCCCTTGGACAGGGAGGCTGTGATAGAGGCAAATTCACAAGCTGTATTTGCAGCAGGTGATAGTCAAGGTACCCCTCCTTCAACAAGGAAGGGGTTACTATTCCACAATGTTTGTGGTACCGAAACCGGACGGTTCGGTGAGACCCATTTTAAACTTTGAACACGTATATAAAACGGTTCAAGTTCAAGATGGAATCGCTCAGGGCGGTTATCTCAAGCCTGAGGAAGGGGATTACATGGTATCACTGGACATCAAGGATGCTTACCTGCATGTCCCCATTTACTCTCCTCACCAGGAGTACCTCAGATTTGTGGTACAGGACTGTCATTACCAATTCCAGACGCTGCCGTTTGGTCTGTCCACGGCACCGAGGGTGTTTACCAAGGTAATGGCCGAGATGATGATACTCCTGCGAAAAAAGGGAGTTATAATTATCCCGTACTTGGACGATCTCCTGATAAAGGCGAGGTCCAAGGAACAGTTGTTGATCGGAGTAGCACTTGCTCGGCAGGTGCTACAACAGCACGGCTGGATCCTGAATATTCCAAAGTCGCAGCTGGTTCCTGCAACACGTCTATTGTTCCTGGGGATGGTTCTGGACACAGAACAGAAAAGGGTGTTTCTCCCGGAGGAGAAGGACAAGGAGTTGTCATCGCTAGTCAGAGACCTCCTAAGACCAAAACAGGTGTCGGTGCACCACTGCACGCGAGTCCTGGGAAAGATGGTAGCTTCTTACGAAGCAATTCCGTTCGGAAGGTTCCATGCAAGGATCTTTCAGTGGGATCTGTTGGACAAGTGGTCCGGATCGCATCTTCAGATGCATCAGAGGATAACCCTGTCTGCAAGGACCAGGGTGTCTCTACTGTGGTGGCTGCAGAGTGCTCATCTTCTGGAGGGCCGCAGATTCGGCATACAGGACTGGGTCCTGGTAACCACGGACGCCAGCCTTCGAGGCTGGGGAGCAGTCACACAGGGAAGAAATTTCCAGGGACTATGGTCAAGCCAGGAAATGTCCCTACACATAAATATTCTGGAACTAAGAGCTATTTACAATGCCCTAAGTCAGGCAAGACCCCTGCTTCAAAGTCAGCCAGTACTGATTCAGTCACACAACATCACGGCGGTCGCCCATGTAAACAGACAAGAACAACGAGAAGCAGGATGGCGATTGCAGAAGCCACGAAGATTCTCCGATGGGCGGAAAATCACGTGTTAGCACTGTCGGCAGTGTTTATTCCGGGAGTGGACAACTGGGAAGCAGACTTCCTCAGCAGATACGACCTCCACCCGGGAGAGTGGGGACTTCATCCAGAAGTCTTCCGGCTGATTACAAACCGATGGGAATGGCCACAGGTGGACATGATGGCGTCCCGCCTCAACAAAAAGCTAGAAAACTATTGCGCCAGGTCAAGGGACCCTCAGGCGATAGCGTTGGACGCTCTAGTGACACCGTGGGTGTACCGGTCGGTTTATGTGTTTCCTCCTCTTCCTCTCATACCAAGGGTGCTGAGGATAATAAGAAGGAGAAGAGTAAGAACTATACTCATTATTCCGGATTGGCCAAGAAGAGCTTGGTACCCAGAACTTCAAGAAATGATCTCGGAGGACCCATGGCCTCTACCGCTCAGACAAGACCTGCTGCAGCAGGGGCCTTGTCTGTTCCAAGACTTACCGCGGCTGCGTTTGACGGCATGGCTGTTGAACACCGGATCCTGAAGGAAAAGGGCATTCCGGAGGAAGTCATTCCTACGCTGATCAAAGCCAGGAAGGACGTGACCGCAAAACATTATCACCACATATGGCGAAAATATGTTGCTTGGTGTGAGGACAGGAAGGCCCCAACGGAGGAATTTCAACTGGGTCGATTCCTGCACTTCCTACAGTCAGGGGTGAATATGGGCCTCAAATTGGGGTCCATTAAGGTCCAGATTTCGGCTCTGTCGATTTTCTTCCAAAAAGAACTGGCTTCCCTGCCGGAAGTTCAGACTTTTGTTAAAGGAGTGCTGCATATTCAGCCTCCTTTTGTGCCTCCAGTGGCACCTTGGGATCTCAACGTGGTGTTGGATTTCCTTAAATCACATTGGTTTGAGCCACTTAAAACCGTGGAGTTAAAATATCTCACGTCGAAAGTGGTAATGCGATTGGCCCTGGCTTCGGCCAGGCGTGTGTCAGAGTTGGCGGCTTTGTCATGTAAAAGCCCTTATGTGATTTTCCATATGGATAGGGCGGAATTGAGGACTCATCCCCAATTTCTGCCTAAGGTGGTTTCAGCGTTTCATTTGAACCAACCTATTGTGGTGCCTGCGGCTATTCGGAACTTGGAGGATTCCAAGTTGCTGGATGTAGTCAGGGCCCTGAAAATTTATGTTTCCAGAATGGCTGGAGTCAGGAAAACTGACTCGCTGTTTATCCTCTACGCACCAAACAAGATGGGTGCTCCTGCTTCAAAGCAGACTATTGCTCGCTGGATATGTAGCACAATTCAGCTTGCACATTCTGCGGCGGGACTGCCGCATTCTAGATCAGTAAAAGCCCATTCCACGAGGAAGGTGGGCTCTTCTTGGGCGGCTGCCCGAGGGGTCTCTGCTTTACAACTTTGCCGAGCTGCTACTTGGTCGGGGTCAAACACATTTGCAAGATTTTACAAGTTTGACACCCTGGCTGAGGAGGACCTGGAGTTCGCTCATTCGGTGCTGCAGAGTCATCCGCACTCTCCCTCCCGTTTGGGAGCTTTGATATAATCCCCATGGTCCTTACGGAGTCCCAGCATCCACTTAGGACGTCAGAGAAAATAAGATTTTACTCACCGGTAAATCTATTTCTCGTAGTCCGTAGTGGATGCTGGGCGCCCATCCCAAGTACTTGTACATAGTTATTGTTAACAAAAGGGTTATTGTTGAGAGCCATCTGTGCAGAGGCTCCGTTGTTGTCATACTGTTAACTGGGTATAATATCACGAGTTGTACGGTGTGATTGGTGTGGCTGGTATGAGTCTTACCCGGGATTCAAAATCCTTCCTTAGTGTCAGCTCTTCCGGGCACAGTATCCTAACTGAGGTCTGGAGGAGGGTCATAGGGGGAGGAGCCAGTGCACACCAGGTAGTCCTAAAGCTCTCTTTAGTTGTGCCAAGTCTCTTGCGGAGCCGCTATTCCCCATGGTCCTTACGGAGTCCCAGCATCCACTACGGACTACGAGAAATAGATTTACCGGTGAGTAAAATCTTATTATATATATATATATAATATGACTTGGGGTTTGTTTTATTAGATAGAGCATGTCCCTGTGAAGTGCCTTTTGGGGTTGTGGTTTTTCAGAAAGTTACAGGTTTTTTTTAATTAAGAGAAATATGCCCCATTATAGAGATCGGGCATTTCAATTTGTTGCGCCTGCGCAGTGGCCGCCAGCAGGGGGTGTACTAGAGTGCCTTCTCTTGAGAGCCGCAATATGGCCGCCTTCTCCCCGGTTATTCTGTAAATAGGAAAATAACCTCACAGGTTCACATAGGGCAGAGTTGCCACTACTAGTGCAGGGCTGTAACTTACAGTACTAAGGAAAAGCCATATACTAAAGCGGCACGGTGACCTTACCCCTCTCAGAGACACCAGGGCGCAGCACACTGGTACACACACCTGTTAGCTCAGGGCAGCACTATAGGACCCTCCTGTAATGCTGTGCTGGCGGCGTGTAGTGATCAGGGCACTGGGAGACTGGCTGGCTGGTCTCCGTCTCTGCTGCCTATAGAACTTCCACCTCTGTTATATATCAGGGCTGCTCTCCTGTTGTTATGATTCCAATACTCTGGTCTGGGGATATCTTATAGCAAGGACCTGAGTACTGGAACGTAATGCTTGGAAAGGGAGTGGGAACGGGAATAGCCCCTGGCGCCCTATCTCCGTTGTCTCGCCCGTGCTGTCAGAAATCTCTTGCGAGACTATGGTTGCTTGGGCCCATGGCAGCCGCGTTTGAAGGGCGGATTACGTCTGCCCAACTCCGATGCCCCCTCAGGTCTTAATGGGAGACAAAGAGAAATCCGAGACAGGGTGATAACAAGGGGCCCTCTACTAAACAACAAAGCCAGGGGCTCAAAACTAACTTTAAACTAGAGTATGTGCGGAAAACCGCCAGGGAAAAGGACAACCAAAATACCCACTTGTCCACTCTTCTACCCGGCACCGGCGAGTTCCAGAGAGGAGTGTGGGAGCGTAAACCTCCGCAAATGCACCAACACAGAATACAAAATAAAGCGGCCTAGGCCGCAGCACGCGGCAGAGCCGCCACTCACGAAAACCACACGAGATCCTCTAGCGACTGTTGCGGGTAAATGAGGACTGGAAGACTCCTTGGGAAGAGATGACAACACTAAGATTCAGGAACTCTGAGGACAGGAATGACCGGACACAGCAGAACTGGAACAGACGTCAGCAAACCAAAGCAGCATGCAGGAAGCTATTATCGGCGTCTGTGTGAAGCACTGAGAAGGTATTTAGCAGGGAGTCCTTCAATCAGAAGTTCAGAGCCTGATTAGCACAATGCCGTGCAGCTGCCTTGCTGCACGACCAGAAGACAAGTGTGTGTGTGTAGTTCACTTGATTGACCCTGCAAGGGGAGCGCAGTCCGTCCGTGGCGTCCCCGTTGCTAGGGTCCAGGCGGCTCAGCGCGCCCGGCGTCCTAGCGTTGCTAGGGAGCCGGCGGCTAGCACGCTCGGCGTCCCTAGTTGCTAGGCGCCGGGCCGCGAGGACATCGCGGACCACGGCGCCTAACACCTGTGTGTTCTCTTCCTCTCCTACCTCACACTGGAACTGGCCGCCCAGAGAACGAGAGGGCAGCGGCTGACATCAGAGAGGGTGCAGCAATCTGTGTGGGCAGAGCCCCTCACAGCAAGGTGTCCTTATGCTGTGCCCCGTGTAATCACTGTGATCCATACAGACTCTCACCCTGGTATGCTCTCTATTATTTATTTTTTTACACTGCGGCATGCTCGAGGGAAGGGAGCAGGCACCACCCCACCGCCACTACTCCTCCGCCAGCATCACTGCCGAGCCGGTCAGTGTTCCGGCGGCAATGAGCAGTAGGCAACCACCAGCAACAACAGTCAGGAAGCTGTTACTCCCGGCAGCAGTAGCGTCAAGCTGCAATTCAGCCAGCGGCACGATGATCCGGGAGACAGTGGCAGCACAGGGAAGCAGTATCCCAAGCATTTTGGATAAGGGATACTCAACCTGTAATGCCACTGTATAGGTCCTTGGTACAGCCACATTTAGAATCCTGTGTTCAGTTCCAGAAGCCATATCTCCAGAAGGCTGTAAATACATTAGGGCAACTAAAATTGTGCATGGCCTACATCACAAAACTTACCTGGAAATACTAAAAAATGTTGATGTGTATAGTTTGGAGAAGGGAAGAGGGAACATACAGTAATAGAAACATTTAAATATATAGGGAGGAATGTAATAGGGTGTGAGAATCAGAAAGTGAGAGATTTTGTGTTTTTTCCTGTTGTTTTTTTTTTTTTTATTGTTTGTTTTTTAAAGTGGCAATCCTTTACATGGCAAAACCAGGTTGATATATGCCATGTAAAGGATTGCCACCGTGGGCATGTGTAGAAGGGGCACTGCTACTGTTGGCATTATGTGTGTAAGCTGCACTGATATGGTGGTTATGTGTATAAAGGGCACTGCGACTGTGGGTATTATTATTATTATTATTATTACATGCGGTGTAATGACAATAAGATAGTGCTACTATGTGGCGTATTTTGATTTGGGGTGCTATTGTGTGGCCATGCCCCTTCCTTGTGATACCACACCTTCTTTTTTTAAGGAGCGCACTGTCCCTTTATTAAGTATTGGAGAGAGGGCCCAAATTAATAGTTTGCAGGGAGGCGCCAAACACCCTAGCACTGGCCCTTTGGTAGGGGACAGGATTTGCTTCTGCTTGTGCACATATGTTATGATTGCCAGCCAACAGCACTGGTTTTGCCTATAACACTAACTATAAATATTTTGAATTGGTCCTGGACCACCAATCCAAGGCACCCCTGCAAGTGTCCCGAGGCACCCCAGGGTGCAGTTTGAGAACCACTGGTCTAGTGAGTACCCAGGATAATTATTGTAGCTGGTCTGCGGGTAACAGCTCTCAGATCCACTTCTAGAAAAAATGCAGCAATGTAATTTGAGTGACAAACTGCAGAGATGAACCCTTTCTGTGACTGCTGCACAGGGATCACACAAACTCTATTCATAGGGCTGACTTCACTTAGGGGAGATGTTCTCACCCCGCAAAGAAGTGCGAGTATATACCGCACTTACGGTACCATTGGATTTAGATATTTTCTTGCAATACACTATGGGGGTCATTCTGAGTTGATTGCTCGCTAGCAGTTTTTAGCAGCCATGCAAACGCATTGTCGCTGCCCACTGGAGAGTGTATATTCACTTTGGAGAAGTGCGAACACTTGAGCAGCAGAGCGCCTGCAAAATCGTTTCAAAATAAGACCAGCACTGTAGTTACACTTCGTGTGCGTTGATTCTAACAACCGAGGGACGGCTTTTGATGTCACACACCCATCCAGCGAATGCCCAGCCACGTCTGCATTTCTTCTGCCACGCCTGCATTTTTCCAAGCACTCCCTGAAAACGGTCAGTTGACACCCAGAAACGCCCTCTTTCTGTCAATCTCCTTGTGGCCTGTTCTGTGATTGGAATAATCGCTAGAACTAGTGCAAAACCACAATGGACTTTGTACCCGTACGATGCGCATGCACATTACGGAGCAGGCGCATGCACAGATTAGCCATTTTTTTTCAACTGATTGCTACGCAGCGAACAACGGCAGCAAGCGATCAACTCGGAATGACCCCCTATATACATAGAAACATGGATTTTTACTGCAGGAATTATGGTTAGTTTAGGGGTATCGGTTAGGGTCAACAGAGGTGTAGCTAGGGGTCCAAGCGCCCCTGGCAAAGTAAGGGACTGGCGCCCCCCCTTTCGATAAAGCATTGCAGTCCATTGGCGGTTACCATGTTGGAGCCACAGCAACTGACCCCCTCCCCCACACGCTGCCCTACATCATCGGCTGGGATTCACTGTTGGTGTGAAGCCACTGGGAACATTCTGGTAGCATTAGCAGCAGTCTGTGTCATAGATAGGGAAGGCAGAAGGTTAACTAGCTAATAGCAGTCTGTTGGCAGCAGAGGCTGGGCGGGGGGCTGAGAATGAGCCAACGCTGATCAGTGTCCAGTCTGCTCAGACAAAAATATTTTGTGATCAGGGCTGGTTCTAGACCAAAGGAGCCAATGGCAAAAATTTCCTTTGGCACCCCCCCCCCCCCCCCCACACACACACACACACATACACACACACACACACACACACACACACACACACACACACACACACACACACACACACACACACACACCAAAAAAGAACATATCCCAGTTTAACATAACGCTATGTGGTGCAAGGTGTGGAGCTGGTCATTTGTATCAGACCTCTGACATTTGCCTTTTCACCCATATTGCATACTTTTTCTTGCAGGTTGTGTCTTAATTCAAGAAGTGTTCTAAGTACTTCAGTTTAGTATCTTTACTGACCCCTCTTTACCCCACACTACATAACTGACCCCTCTATACCCTACACTACATCACTGACCTTTCTATAACCATCACTGCATTACTGACCCCTCTATACAGTACACTGACCTCTATATACCTGCTAGTACATCCCTGATGCCTATATTCCCTAAACTAAATCCCTGACGCCTCTATTCCCTACGCTACATCCCTGACGCCTCTATTCCCTATGCTACATCCCTGACGCCTCTATACCCTACGCTACATCCCTGATGTCTCTATTCCCTACGCTACATTCCTGATGCCTCTATAACCTACGCTACATCCCTGACGCCTCTATACCCTACGCTACATCCCTGACGCCTCTATACAGTACAATGCATTACTGATCCCTCTAGACCATACATCCTCATTACATCAGAGAGATAGTGAAACACTGGAAAAAATAAGGATAAAGTGGACTACAGAAACTGATGCTCTAAACAAAGGAGAGAGAGAGAAAAGCACAAGGGAAAGTGGGCAATCGGAACACCATAGAGAGAGGAGAGATAGAAATGCCTGAAAAAGTAAAGGGGGTTGGGTATGGCATCCGGCGCTCGGGATTCCAGCAGTCACATGATACCTAATCCTAACCCTCTGGGGGGGTGGCGGATAGGGCTAACCCTCAGGGGGTGGCAGCTAGGACTAACCCCCCCCCTCCTAGTGCCTTCCCTAACACCCCCTCCCCCGGTCCTAACCCTCCCTCCAATACTCGCCTTCGGGATGTTGGCTGTCTGTGTGCCGGCACCAGTCTCCCAAGTGGTGTCAGGATTCCAACATCGGTCAAATGACCGCCGGTATACCGTCTGCCGGGATGGTAAATGTATCCTGAGGACAGGTAGTGAGTGTGGAGGGATAGGTGGTTCAGTAAAATGTAACAGCTCAAACTGCGATCATTCACTGATAAATTGATTTATAGCTCTCCCTTTTTAACCATTGCAGTCATAAAAGCAATGTTTTTTAAACTTTTAAATAAAGCTTGTTAGCATCCCCAGCACACTGTATATGCTGGGAGATGTAGTTCTCAATATGAAAACATTTAATTACTGTATGAACTCTAATTCCCCAACTGAAACCTCTCACAAACACACACTCCTAAATCTAGTACACACACACACACACACACACATTTCCCCAGTACTGACAACTCTCATCACTTCCACACACTGACAACTCCCTCCTGCTCCTCTCCCCACTGACACTGACAGCTCCCTCACAGTCACACACATCCTCCACCCCCTCACCCCCCCCCACACACACACTGATAGCACACATGCACAAATCCCCCCCTCCTCGACACTAACTGTCACGGACTGCTTGGGCAGCAGGGGGCAGGCTCTGACTTGAAGTGCTGAAATTCAACAGCTCTCTCGAACTTGCAAGGCATGGCTGTGCAGCTGTCTCCAGCCATCTCCTTGCCCACTGTGTAATTTGTGGCGTTCTCTGATGTTCCCCGCTCTGCCTCTACAACCGGCACATAATGTACAGCAGTGGTGACTCCTGAGTATGGGCCTGGAGAACTCCGCCTACCGGGGGGTAGGGATTAATAATTTCAAAGGGGCAGAGCTAGGAGTGAAGCAGTGGACAGCAGTTGAGGGGCGTTTCAAACTGTAACAGGGTTGGGACAATTTCAGTATCCTTCCCTCACCGTCTAATTGGTCAGTCCCACGCTGATTGCCATAGCGCCCTTTCGAGACTGCAGAACTCTATCCCTTAGCCACGGTTGGCACAGCTGGATGGTGCCCCTGGCAAGTGCCATCCTGGCCAAGGGGTAGATACGCCCCTGAGGGTCAGGGCCAGCAACAGAAATCTCGGGGCCCAGTACACTGATATCTCTGGGGCCCCCTCAACCCCCCCTTAACTTGGCAGAGGGATCTTTAAAAAAAAATGGAGCCTTTGACTCGGACCGTCAGTGAGGCCGGCAGGTGGTTTTCATACTGGGCTATCCAGCTCTTCGGTGGCGGTGGCAGGGACATTCAGAAAAGGGCCAGCACAGCAACATGCATAATAATGGCAATACAGTATGGACCACAGGGACTGGACAAAGTGATGGGGTAAAAGGAGGGGGGAGGGTTTAGTTGGCCTGTTAATTGTTTTCCTGCTTAAATTGAGCAGTTGGTGGATACACTTTAAAAAGCAATATTGGCACTGTGGCCCCATTATTTCTGTTCTTAATACTTGGAGCCCTGAACAAGTGTCCCCTTTGTCCCCCCTGTCACCGGGCCTGTTCAGGCGTTACCTATGGAGAAGCTGCGACATGACATCCTAGGACACGATACTGCACCATGCATCACCATTATATTTCAGTGTGCCTTGTCAATATTTAAATCTTGTTCTGTGTGACGTGAGTTGTAAATGGTTGAAAATCTCTGTGCTACAGTATCGTCACCATGTAGTTATAACAACACCGCAAAACCACCAAAAGACGTGTTTTGGTAGAGGGACTGCTGGAGGGGCCCATTGGGGCCCCCAGTTTGCTACCCCACCCCAGTATACCTGTGCTGTAGCCAGTGGAAGGGGCACTATCTTCCCGGTGATCTCTTCGGGAAGATGGTGCCGCACATAGAAAGCAAAGACTCTGGCTGCACTCTCCTGCCCTCGCTCTAAGCAAGGTGATCGGGCCACAAAAGGACCCCTGCCGGACCCCGGCCTGTGGGCCACAAAAGGATGCATTGGGGGCGGCATGCGGCCCATGGGTTTGACACCCCTGCCCTAGAGTATCAAAATTTGTTTCACGGCACCCCTAGGCCAAAGTTTTTTTTATTGAGAAATTCAGAAAAAAATATAAAATTAAGTAAATTGTGTTTATAGCATGTCATCCTCAGGTTCAGTTATGTTGTGAGGGAATGGTTTTGCCAATTTAATAAAGTATAAATAATTTTAATTGGTCCTGGACCACCAAACTATGCTACCAGTGCAAGAACCCCAGTTTGGAAACTACTGCCATAAAATAAACCTTTTTTGTTTTTTTTAAACTACATGTAATACACCTTAGAGCTCAGTTCCTAAAAGGTTTTAAACCCTTGCATACAGTAAACTACACATATTTAAAAATCCTACACCGGGCACAAGTGCTCACGGGCCAATTTCATGGCAGTCTCGGATAGGAGGGCATTGTGGATTCACCAAGGGAATGCTGATGCTGACTCCAAGAAGAAAGGGAGTCTCTTCCCTATGAAGGTGAAGCCTTGTTTGGCGACGGCCTAGTTAATTTGATCTCGGCAGCTCCCGCAGGTAAGTCATCCTTCTTGCCCTATGTTCCCTCTCAACGGATGAAGACGCATCATTATCTGACGCAGTCATTTCGGCCCAATAGATATGCAAGAAGTTAAGATTCCCCTTTCTTTGCAGGTAGAGGAAGGAAAAGAGGGAAGAGGTCTGTAGCCTCTTCAAGATCGCAGGAGCAGAGATCGTCCTCTGCTTCTGCCAAATCCACTGCATGACGCTGGGGCTCTCTTGCAGGAGCCCGCACCAGTGGGGGGCACGTCTAAAACTCTTCAGTCAGTTCTGGATTCATTCGGACCTGGACTCGTGGGTTTTACAAATAGTGTCCCAAGGGTACAAACTGGGGTTTCAAGACGTTCCCCCTCACCGATTGTTCAAATCAGCCTTAGTCAGCAGGGAGAAGGTTTTTATTCAAGCCTCTTCGTGGTCCCGAAGCCGGACGGCTCAGTCAGACCAATCTTAAATCTGAAATCCCTTAATTTCTACCTAAAGAAATTAAATTTCAAGATGGAATCTCTCAGGGTAGTGATCTCCAGTCCGGGGGATAAAGGAGATTTCATGGTTTTGGTAGACATAAAGGATGCCTACTTATATGTTCCCATTTAGCCACTGCATCAAGCTACCTGAGGTTTGCAATTCAGGATTGTCATTACCAATTTCAGACATTGCCGTTTGGTCTGTCCACGGCTCCGAGGATTTTCACCAGGGTGATGGCGGAAATGATGGTTCTCCTTCGCAAGCAAGGAGTCACAATTATCCTGTACTTGGATGATCTCCTGATAAAGGCGAGATCCAGGGACCAGTTGGTGCAAAACATCTACTCTCCCTGACAGTTCTTCAACAACATGGTTGGCTCCTAAACTTGCCAAAATCGCAGTTGGTCCCAATGACGCGGTTGTTGTTTTTGGGAGTGATACTGGACACAGAAGAGGTTTTCTTCTAGTGGAAAGGCTCTGGAGATCCAGAGTCTGGTCAAACAAATTCTGAAACCAGCAAGAGTGTTAATCCATCAATGCATTCAGTTGCTGGGGAAGATGGTTGCGGCCTACGAGGCCATTCAGTTTGGCAGGTTCCATGCCAGAGTGTTCCAGTGGGACCTGTTGGACAAGTGGTCCGGATCCCACCTACACATGCACCGGAGGATAATCCTGTCTTCCAAGACCAGAATCTCACTCCATTGGTAGCTGCACAGTTCTCACCACCTAGAGGGGCGATGGTTCGGGATCCAGGACGGGATCCTAGGGACCACGGATGCAACCCTCCGAGGCTGGAGAGCAGTCACACAGGGGGAAAACATCCAAGGAAGATGGTCAAGTCTTCCTTGGATGTTTTCATCTCCACATAAATGTTCTGGAGTTAAGGGCCATTTAATAACTGCAGACACAGTACGCACTGGGACGGGTGCCCAGCATCCTCTACGGACTAAGAGAAAAGGATTTACCGGTAGGTATTAAAATCCTATTTTCTCTAACGTCCTAGAGGATGCTGTGGACTCCGTAAGGACCATGGGGATAGACGGGCTCCGCAGGAAACATGGGCACTTTAAGAAAGACTTTAGTTCTGGGTGTGCACTGGCTCCTCCCTCTATGCCCCTCCTCCAGAACTCAGTTTGATACTGTACCCAGTGGAGACTGGGTGCTTTTCAGGAGCTCTCCTGAGCTTTCTGACAGAAAGTATTTTGTTAGGTTTTTAATTTTCAGGGAGCACTGCTGGCAACAGACTCCCTCATCGAGGGACTGAGGGGAGAGAAGCAGCCCTACTCTCTGAGTTGCAAGGTCCTGCTTCTTAGGCTACTGGACACCATTAGCTCCAGTGGGATTGGTACGCAGGATCTCACCCTCGCCGTCCGTCCCAGAGCCGCGCCGCCGTCCCCCTCGCAGAGCCGGAAGATAGAAGCCGGGTGAGTATGAGAAAAAAAGAAGACTTCAGAGGCGGCAGAAGACTTCATGATCTTCACTGAGGTAACGCATAGCACTGCAGCTGTGCGCCTTTGCTCCCATACACCTCACATACTCCGGTCACTGTAAGGGTGCAGGGCGCAGGGGGGGCGCCCTGGGCAGCAATATAAACCTCTTTCGCAAAAATATAACATATATACAGCTGGGCACTTTATATATGTATAAGCCCCCACCAATTTTACAGTTTAAGCGGGACAGAAGCCCGCCTCCGAGGGGGCGGGGCTTCTCCCTCAGCACTCACCAGCGCCATTTTTTCTCCACAGCACCGCTGAGAGGAAGCTCCCCGGACTCTACCCTGCTTATACCACGTTAGACAAGAGGGTTGAAAAGAGGGGTGGGGGGGGGCACATAATTCGCAAATTACATACAGCAGCACTACTGGGCAAACATTAAGTTACTGTTTTATTCCTGGGTTATATAGCGCTGGGGGGTGTGCTGGCATACTCTCTCTCTGTCTCTCCAAAGGGCCTTGTGGGGAAACTGTCTTCAGAAAAAGCATTCCCTGTGTGTGTAGTGTGTCGGTACACGTGTGTCGACATGTCTGAGGAAGAAGGCTATATTAGAGAGGAGCGGGAGCAAATGAATGTGGTGTCTCCGCCGACAGCTGATTGGATGGATATGTGGAATGTTTTAAATGCTAGTGTAAACTCATTGCACAAAAGATTAGACAAGGCAGAAGCTTTGGGACAGTCAGGGTTTTAACCCATGCCTGATCCTATGTTGCAGGGACTGTCAGGGTCTCATAAGCGCCCACTATCCCAGATTGTTGACACAGATACCGACACGGATTCTGACTCCAGTGTCGATTACGATGATGCAAAGTTACAGCCAAAATTGGCAAAATCCATTCGATTTATGATTATGGCAATAAAAGATGTTTTGCACATCACAGAGGAACCCCCTGTCGCTGACAAGAGGGTACATATGTACAAGGGAAAGAAGCCTGAGGTAACCTTTCCCCCCTCACACGAGCTGAACGAGTTATGTGAAAAAGCTTGGGAATCTCCAGATAAAAGACTGCAGATTTCAAAAAGGATTCTTATGGCGTATCCTTTCCCATCAACGGATAGGTTACGATGGGAATGCTCCCCTAGGGTGGACAAAGCATTAACACGCTTATCCAAGAAGGTAGCCCTCCCGTCCCAGGATACGGCTACCCTCAAAGAGTGTGCTGACCACAAACAGGAGATTACCCTGAAGTCCACATTCAGGTACCTTACTCAGACCGGCAATTGCGTCGGCCTGGGTGTGTAGTGCTGTAGCGGCATGGACAAATACCTTATCTGAGGGGATGGATAGCCTAGACAAGGATACTATTTTATTGACCCTGGGGCATATAAGAGATGCTGTCCTATATATGTGTGTATGCAAACTACAGGTGGTGCTGCAGGGCCCACACCCTTTTACTTGTCTTGTAGAGCAGCTCTGAAGCTGTTACAGTGCCCAGCTGCTGCAAGAAATCAGCTTGAATGCTACAGGGGCTTGGGCATGGCCAACATGAGCCCCACACCGAAGGAGGGTGGGGGTGTTTAATGCAAACTTGGGGTTATACAAGCGCAGCAAAAGGCCGCCATGCCCTGCATGCCCCTTTTCTCTTTTCATATACAGATGAGGGTTCCAGCCAACTTTGGCCCACTGCTTGGATGACATCACCGTATGCAAATCCGTCTGCTGCAGACCTTTCCCCAGGAATGCTTGCAATAGTTGTTGCATATGGTTTAATGTCTGAGGGTGCTTCAGTATTAGGCAGCCTTCCGCCCTCCCATGTTCATCTGAAAAGATGTGGTCTCCCTGCAGTTGTTGTCCCCAGACGAGAGTTCCCTTGTGCTTCCTCAGTTAAATCTCCTTAACTTGACGGGGGTGTGCCCGAGCAGCCGCCCTCCCCAGCCCTATCCCAACACATACTTATCTTGCATATGAGATCTCTTGATCATGAAGATAGTTCTCACAGGTTGAGGTTCATCCTGGCCCCGCTCCCCGCTGGAGAGCGCTGATGGGGACAGCAGCGGGGCTTCAGCAGAAGGGTGAGTATGTGTGGCCAGAGACCTCCCTTGTCATGTGCAGGCCTGCAGAGTCTGCCACGCAGGATGGGGCATGTGGCACTCTCCCTCCCAGGGGCTCTTCCAGATGTAGCTCCTCAGCAGTATTTTTCCCGGGCTGCGCGGCGCTCTCCCCGACTGGCATCCGCCCTGGAACACTGCCTTCCTCAACGCAACATCAGCAGGGGGCCCTGGCCTCATCACCATCCCAGGTCTTTCTCATGTATGTATCATGTATGTGTGTGTGATATATGTATGAATCATATATGTTTGTGATATCTATCTATCTATCTATCTATCTATCTATCTATCTATCTATCTATCTATCTATCTATCTATCGTATGTGTGTGTATATATATGTATCTATCATGTATGTATGTATGTATCTATCTTGTATGTATGTGTTCTATCTATCTATCTATCTATCTATCTATCTATCGTGTGTGTGATATATGTATGTATCTATCATGTATGTGTTATATGTATGTATCACACCTTCCTCTATACATATACATACATACATACATACATACACACACCTATATCTGTACGTACACTGACATACACACACCAACATCTATACATAAACACGCTGACCCCTAAACGTACACCAACGTACCCACACCTGCATCTATACCTACACATGCTGACACGTGGACGTACACCGGCTTACCCACATGTGAATCTATACATACATGTGCTGACACCTGGACATACACTGATGTACCCACACCTAACATCTATACATACACATGCTAACACCTGGACGTATACAGACTAGAGATGAGCGCCTGAAATTTTTCGGGTTTTGTGTTTTGGTTTTGGGTTCGGTTCCGCGGCCGTGTTTTGGGTTCGAACGCGTTTTGGCAAAACCTCACCGAATTTTTTTTGTCGGATTCGGGTGTGTTTTGGATTCGGGTGTTTTTTTCAAAAAACACTAAAAAACAGCTTAAATCATAGAATTTGGGGGTCATTTTGATCCCAAAGTATTATTAACCTCAAAAACCATAATTTACACTCATTTTCAGTCTATTCTGAATACCTCACACCTCACAATATTATTTTTAGTCCTAAAATTTGCACCGAGGTCGCTGTGTGAGTAAGATAAGCGACCCTAGTGGCCGACACAAACACCGGGCCCATCTAGGAGTGGCACTGCAGTGTCACGCAGGATGTCCCTTCCAAAAAACCCTCCCCAAACAGCACATGACGCAAAGAAAAAAAGAGGCGCAATGAGGTAGCTGTGTGAGTAAGATTAGCGACCCTAGTGGCCGACACAAACACCGGGCCCATCTAGGAGTGGCACTGCAGTGTCACGCAGGATGTCCCTTCCAAAAAACCCTCCCCAAACAGCACATGACGCAAAGAAAAAAAGAGGCGCAATGAGGTAGCTGACTGTGTGAGTAAGATTAGCGACCCTAGTGGCCGACACAAACACCGGGCCCATCTAGGAGTGGCACTGCAGTGTCACGCAGGATGTCCCTTCCAAAAAACCCTCCCCAATCAGCACATGATGCAAAGAAAAAGAAAAGAAAAAAGAGGTGCAAGATGGAATTGTCCTTGGGCCCTCCCACCCACCCTTATGTTGTATAAACAAAACAGGACATGCACACTTTAACCAACCCATCATTTCAGTGACAGGGTCTGCCACACGACTGTGACTGATATGACGGGTTGGTTTGGACCCCCCCCAAAAAAGAAGCAATTAATCTCTCCTTGCACAAACTGGCTCTACAGAGGCAAGATGTCCACCTCATCTTCACCCTCCGATATATCACCGTGTACATCCCCCTCCTCACAGATTATCAATTCGTCCCCACTGGAATCCACCATCTCAGCTCCCTGTGTACTTTGTGGAGGCAATTGCTGCTGGTCAATGTCTCCGCGGAGGAATTGATTATAATTCATTTTAATGAACATCATCTTCTCCACATTTTCTGGATGTAACCTTGTACGCCGATTGCTGACAAGGTGAGCGGCGGCACTAAACACTCTTTCGGAGTACACACTTGTGGGAGGGCAACTTAGGTAGAATAAAGCCAGTTTGTGCAAGGGCCTCCAAATTGCCTCTTTTTCCTGCCAGTATAAGTACGGACTGTGTGACGTGCCTACTTGGATGCGGTCACTCATATAATCCTCCACCATTCTATCAATGTTGAGAGAATCATATGCAGTGACAGTAGACGACATGTCCGTAATCGTTGTCAGGTCCTTCAGTCCGGACCAGATGTCAGCATCAGCAGTCGCTCCAGACTGCCCTGCATCACCGCCAGCGGGTGGGCTCGGAATTCTGAGCCTTTTCCTCGCACCCCCAGTTGCGGGAGAATGTGAAGGAGGAGATGTTGACAGGTCGCGTTCCGCTTGACTTGACAATTTTGTCACCAGCAGGTCTTTCAACCCCAGCAGACCTGTGTCTGCCGGAAAGAGAGATCCAAGGTAGGCTTTAAATCTAGGATCGAGCACGGTGGCCAAAATGTAGTGCTCTGATTTCAACAGATTGACCACCCGTGAATCCTTGTTAAGCGAATTAAGGGCTGCATCCACAAGTCCCACATGCCTAGCGGAATCGCTCCCTTTTAGCTCCTTCTTCAATGCCTCCAGCTTCTTCTGCAAAAGCCTGATGAGGGGAATGACCTGACTCAGGCTGGCAGTGTCTGAACTGACTTCACGTGTGGCAAGTTCAAAGGGCATCAGAACCTTGCACAACGTTGAAATCATTCTCCACTGCACTTGAGACAGGTGCATTCCACCTACTATATCGTGCTCAATTGTATAGGCTTGAATGGCCTTTTGCTGCTCCTCCAACCTCTGAAGCATATAGAGGGTTGAATTCCACCTCGTTACCACTTCTTGCTTCAGATGATGGCAGGGCAGGTTCAGTAGTTTTTGGTGGTGCTCCAGTCTTCTGTACGTGGTGCCTGTACGCCGAAAGTGTCCCGCAATTTTTCTGGCCACCGACAGCATCTCTTGCACGCCCCTGTCGTTTTTTAAAAAATTCTGCACCACCAAATTCAAGGTATGTGCAAAACATGGGACGTGCTGGAATTTGCCCATATTTAATGCACACACAATATTGCTGGCGTTGTCCGATGCCACAAATCCACAGGAGAGTCCAATTGGGGTAAGCCATTCCGCGATGATCTTCCTCAGTTGCCGTAAGAGGTTTTCAGCTGTGTGCGTATTCTGGAAAGCGGTGATACAAAGCGTAGCCTGCCTAGGAAAGAGTTGGCGTTTGCGAGATGCTGCTACTGGTGCCGCCGCTGCTGTTCTTGCGGCGGGAGTCCATACATCTACCCAGTGGGCTGTCACAGTCATATAGTCCTGACCCTGCCCTGCTCCACTTGTCCACATGTCCGTGGTTAAGTGGACATTGGGTACAACTGCATTTTTTAGGACACTGGTGAGTCTTTTTCTGACGTCCGTGTACATTCTCTGTATCGCCTGCCTAGAGAAGTGGAACCTAGATGGTATTTGGTAACGGGGGCACACTGCCTCAATAAATTGTCTAGTTCCCTGTGAACTAACGGCGGATACCGGACGCACGTCTAACACCAACATAGTTGTCAAGGACTCAGTTATCCGCTTTGCAGTAGGATGACTGCTGTGATATTTCATCTTCCTCGCAAAGGACTGTTGAACAGTCAATTGCTTACTGGAAGTAGTACAAGTGGGCTTACGACTTCCCCTCTGGGATGACCATTGACTCCCAGCGGCAACAACAGCAGCGCCAGCAGCAGTAGGCGTTACACGCAAGGATGCATCGGAGGAATCCCAGGCAGGAGAGGACTCGTCAGAATTGCCAGTGACATGGCCTGCAGGACTATTGGCATTCCTGGGGAAGGAGGAAATTGACACTGAGGGAGTTGGTGGGGTGGTTTGCGTGAGCTTGGTTACAAGAGGAAGGGATTTACTGGTCAGTGGACTGCTTCCGCTGTCACCAAAAGTTTTTGAACTTGTCACTGACTTATTATGAATGCGCTGCAGGTGACGTATAAGGGAGGATGTTCCGAGGTGGTTAACGTCCTTACCCCTACTTATTACAGCTTGACAAAGGGAACACACGGCTTGACACCTGTTGTCCGCATTTCTGGTGAAATACCTCCACACCGAAGAGCTGATTTTTTTGGTATTTTCACCTGGCATGTCAACGGCCAGGTGTCTCCCCGGGTGCCTGACTTAAACAAACCACCTCACCATCAGAATCCTCCTGGTCAATTTCCTCCCCAGCGCCAGCAACACCCATATCCTCCTCATCCTGGTGTACTTCAACACTGACATCTTCAATCTGACTATCAGGAACTGGACTGCGGGTGCTCCTTCCAGCACTTGCAGGGGGCGTGCAAATGGTGGAAGGCGCATGCTCTTCACGTCCAGTGTTGGGAAGGTCAGGCATCGCAACCGACACAATTGGACTCTCCTTGTGGATTTGGGATTTCGAAGAATGCACAGTTCTTTGCTGTGCTGCTTTTGCCAGCTTGAGTCTTTTCATTTTTCTAGCGAGAGGCTGAGTGCTTCCATCCTCATGTGAAGCTGAACCACTAGCCATGAACATAGACCAGGGCCTCAGCCGTTCCTTGCCACTCCGTGTGGTAAATGGCATATTGGCAAGTTTACGCTTCTCCTCCGACAATTTTATTTTAGGTTTTGGAGTCCTTTTTTTACTGATATTTGGTGTTTTGGATTTGACATGCTCTGTACTATTACATTGGGCATCGGCCTTGGCAGACGACGTTGCTGGCATTTCATCGTCTCGGCCATGACTAGTGGCAGCAGCTTCAGCACGAGGTGGAAGTGGATCTTGATCTTTCCCTAATTTTGGAACCTCAACATTTTTGTTCTCCATATTTTAATAGGCACAACTAAAAGGCACCTCAGGTAAACAATGGAGATGGATGGATTGGATACTAGTATACAATTATGGACGGGCTGCCGAGTGCCGACACAGAGGTAGCCACAGCCGTGAACTACCGCACTGTACTGTGTCTGCTGCTAATATATAGACTGGTTGATAAAGAGATAGTATACTCGTAACTAGTATGTATGTATAAAGAAAGAAAAAAAAACCACGGTTAGGTGGTATATACAATTATGGACGGGCTGCCGAGTGCCGACACAGAGGTAGCCACAGCCGTGAACTACCGCACTGTACTGTGTCTGCTGCTAATATATAGACTGGTTGATAAAGAGATAGTATACTCGTAACTAGTATGTATGTATAAAGAAAGAAAAAAAAACCACGGTTAGGTGGTATATACAATTATGGACGGGCTGTCGAGTGCCGACACAGAGGTAGTCACAGCCGTGAACTACCGCACTGTACTGTGTCTGCTGCTAATATAGACTGGTTGATAAAGAGATAGTATACTCGTAACTAGTATGTATGTATAAAGAAAGAAAAAAAAACCACGGTTAGGTGGTATATACAATTATGGATGGGCTGCCGAGTGCCGACACAGAGGTAGCCACAGCCGTGAACTACCGCACTGTACTGTGTCTGCTGCTAATATATAGACTGGTTGATAAAGAGATAGTATACTCGTACCTAGTATGTATGTATAAAGAAAGAAAAAAAAACCACGGTTAGGTGGTATATACAATTATGGACGGGCTGCCGAGTGCCGACACAGAGGTAGCCACAGCCGTGAACTACCGCACTGTACTGTGTCTGCTGCTAATATATAGACTGGTTGATAAAGAGATAGTATACTCGTAACTAGTATGTATGTATAAAGAAAGAAAAAAAAACCACGGTTAGGTGGTATATACAATTATGGACGGGCTGCCGAGTGCCGACACAGAGGTAGCCACAGCCGTGAACTACCGCACTGTACTGTGTCTGCTGCTAATATAGACTGGTTGATAAAGAGATAGTATACTACTAATATTATATATACTGGTGGTCAGGTCACTGGTCACTAGTCACACTGGCAGTGGCACTCCTGCAGCAAAAGTGTGCACTGTTTAATTTTAATATAATATTATGTACTCCTGGCTCCTGCTATAACCTATAACTGGCACTGCAGTAGTGCTCCCCAGTCTCCCCCACAATTATAAGCTGTGTGAGCTGAGCAGTCAGACAGATATATAATATATATAGATGATGCAGCACACTGGCCTGAGCCTGAGCAGTGCACACAGATATGGTATGTGACTGACTGAGTCACTGTGTGTATCGCTTTTTTCAGGCAGAGAACGGATATATTAAATAAACTGCACTGTGTGTCTGGTGGTCACTCACTATATAATATATTATGTACTCCTGGCTCCTGCTATAACCTATAACTGGCACTGCAGTAGTGCTCCCCAGTCTCCCCCACAATTATAAGCTGTGTGAGCTGAGCAGTCAGACAGATATATATAATATTATATATAGATAATAGATGATGCAGCACACTGGCCTGAGCCTGAGCAGTGCACACAGATATGGTATGTGACTGAGTCACTGTGTGCTGTGTATCGCTTTTTTCAGGCAGAGAACGGATTATAAATAAAACTGGTGGTCACTATCAGCAAAACTCTGCACTGTACTGAGTACTCCTAATGCTCCCCAAAATTAGTAAATCAAGTGTCTCTCTAATCTATTCTAAACGGAGAGGACGCCAGCCACGTCCTCTCCCTATCAATCTCAATGCACGTGTGAAAATGGCGGCGACGCGCGGCTCCTTATATAGAATCCGAGTCTCGCGATAGAATCCGAGCCTCGCGAGAATCCGACAGCGTCATGATGACGTTCGGGCGCGCTCGGGTTAACCGAGCAAGGCGGGAAGATCCGAGTCGCTCGGACCCGTGAAAAAAAACATGAAGTTCTGGCGGGTTCGGATTCAGAGAAACCGAACCCGCTCATCTCTAATACAGACGTACCCACATTTGCATCCATGCATATATAGATGTAGGTGTGTGTACATCAGTGTACGTCCAGGTGTCAACGCGTGTATGTATAGATGCAGGTGTGGGTACGTCTGTGTATGTCCAGGTGTCAGAATGTGTATGTATAGATGCAGGTGTGGGAACGTCAGTGTAGGTTCAGGTGTCAGCGCGTGTATGTATAGATGCAGGTGCTTGTATGTCCAGATGTCAGTGCATGTATGTATAGATGCAAGTGTGAGTACGTCAGTGTATGTCCATTTGTCAGCGCGTGTATATATAGATGCAGGTGCTTGTATGTTGGTGTATGTCCAGGTGTCAGCATGTGTATGTATAGATGCAGGTGTGGGAATGTTGGTGTATGTCCAGGTGTCAGGGCGTGTATGTATGGATATTAGGTGTGGGTACATCAGTGTATGTCCAGGTGTTAGCGCATGTATGTATAGATGCAGGATAATAATCACACAGCGTGCCCCCCACCAACCACAAACCTCCCCCACCCCCTGTATGACATAAACACCGCTAATTCCACTTACACACAATAATTTCAGTTTGCGACCAGGAGCCGGCAATGTATGTGCACCCAAATGAAGCCACTGTACATGCCCTGCAGGCTGCTATGTACTGCATAGGTGCAACAAATGTAAATGCCCTATCTTTAAAATGGGGCATATTTTACTAAATTAAAAAAACCTGTAACTTTCTGTAAAACCTTAACCCCAAAAGGCACTACACTAACATCGGGGTGTAGAGTTGGATCTTGATCCAAGGCACCAACAGGCTAAAGCTTTGACTGTTCCCAGGATGCCTTGCACCGCCTCCTCTACAACCCTGCCCAGTGGCGTAACTAGACCTTTGTGGGCCCCATAGCAAAATTCTGAATGGGCCCACCAGCACTCAACAAGAATGAGTGGCGTTTGGGGTCAGAAAAGTAGAGGGGAAGGGGTCTGACAGAGTAGGGGGCAGGACATGAATGAATAGAAACTGAGGTGTCCATTATATAAAGAAATACAGTATGTGTGTCTGTGTGTATATCACACACACACACACACACACACATATAAGGGAAATTCAAATGCCCTCAATTATTGCGCCCATTACACTCTGGTTTAGGTGCACAAAGCACCTAAACCTGAATAAAGTAATGGGCGCGATCATGAAAAGACACCGTTTGGTTGCCCAAATGGGTCTCTTTGCACACATTTCAGCTTGTTTCCCCTGGGGGTAGCGAGCTGAAATAAACATGTCGCACCCGTTGGCAGCAACATTAGAATAGCTGCTGATGGGCACGATTGAGGGAGGAAAGGGACATTTGAATCCAGCCCATAGATGCAATGTGAATATGTAATTTGTACCTTCCTATCTTAAAATGTATATAGTAGTGTTTACACTAGAGGTCTTTCCGAACCCCCTAATCCTAACATTGTAATTTGCTTTAGGGCGCACCTCCAATTAGTCTAGTGTTTCGTATTTTCACATTAAATACTTTCTTGCATTGGTTGGTTAAAGATTAGATCGTATATTTTTCTAGATATAGCTGTGCATAGTCTACAAGGCTACATGCTTCTCCCCTAACTAGAGATGTGCAGCGGGCATTTTTCGTGTTTCATGTTTTGGTTTTGGTTTCGGATCCGCAGTTGTGTTTTGGATACGGACGCGTTTTGGCAAAACCACCCTTTCGGGTTTTGTATTCGGGTGATTTTTTTTTAAAACCTCAAACAGCTAAAATCATAGAATTTGGGGGTAATTTTGATCCTATAGTATTAAGCTCAATAACCATAATTTCTACTCCTTTCCAGTCTATTCTGAACACCTCACACCTCCCAATATTATTTTTAGTCCTAAAATTTGCACCAAGGTCCCTGGATGACTAAGCTAAGCGACCCAAGTGGGCAGCACAAACACCTGGCCCATCTAGGAGTGGCACTGCAGTGTCAGACAGGATGGCACTTAAAAAAATAGCCCCAAACAGCACATGATGCAAAGATAAATAAAAAAAGAGGCGCAAGATGAAATTGTAGTGTGTCTCTCCTGCTCAGTGTCAGTTCTCAGTAGTATCCTCATCAGTGCTCAGTATCACTGCTCATTGTCTTGTGCTGCAATGTGGTGCTCAGTATACTAGAGTACATTACTAATAGTCCAGTGCTGCATCTTGCTGCTCAGTGTCAGTTCTAGTATCCTCTAGAGATGAGCGCCTGAAATTTTTCGGGTTTTGTGTTTTGGTTTTGGGTTCGGTTCCGCGGCCGTGTTTTGGGTTCGAACGCGTTTTGGCAAAACCTCACCGAATTTTTTTTGTCGGATTCGGGTGTGTTTTGGATTCGGGTGTTTTTTTCAAAAAACACTAAAAAACAGCTTAAATCATAGAATTTGGGGGTCATTTTGATCCCAAAGTATTATTAACCTCAAAAACCATAATTTACACTCATTTTCAGTCTATTCTGAATACCTCACACCTCACAATATTATTTTTAGTCCTAAAATTTGCACCGAGGTCGCTGTGTGAGTAAGATAAGCGACCCTAGTGGCCGACACAAACACCGGGCCCATCTAGGAGTGGCACTGCAGTGTCACGCAGGATGTCCCTTCCAAAAAACCCTCCCCAAACAGCACATGACGCAAAGAAAAAAAGAGGCGCAATGAGGTAGCTGTGTGAGTAAGATTAGCGACCCTAGTGGCCGACACAAACACCGGGCCCATCTAGGAGTGGCACTGCAGTGTCACGCAGGATGGCCCTTCCAAAAAACCCTCCCCAAACAGCACATGACGCAAAGAAAAAAAGAGGCGCAATGAGGTAGCTGTGTGAGTAAGATTAGCGACCCTAGTGGCCGACACAAACACCGGGCCCATCTAGGAGTGGCACTGCAGTGTCACGCAGGATGTCCCTTCCAAAAAACCCTCCCCAAACAGCACATGACGCAAAGAAAAAAAGAGGCGCAATGAGGTAGCTGTGTGAGTAAGATTAGCGACCCTAGTGGCCGACACAAACACCGGGCCCATCTAGGAGTGGCACTGCAGTGTCACGCAGGATGTCCCTTCCAAAAAACCCTCCCCAAACAGCACATGACGCAAAGAAAAAAAGAGGCGCAATGAGGTAGCTGACTGTGTGAGTAAGATTAGCGACCCTAGTGGCCGACACAAACACCGGGCCCATTTAGGAGTGGCACTGCAGTGTCACGCAGGATGTCCCTTCCAAAAAACCCTCCCCAATCAGCACATGATGCAAAGAAAAAGAAAAGAAAAAAGAGGTGCAAGATGGAATTGTCCTTGGGCCCTCCCACCCACCCTTATGTTGTATAAACAAAACAGGACATGCACACTTTAACCAACCCATCATTTCAGTGACAGGGTCTGCCACACGACTGTGACTGATATGACGGGTTGGTTTGGACCCCCCCAAAAAAGAAGCAATTAATCTCTCCTTGCACAAACTGGCTCTACAGAGGCAAGATGTCCACCTCATCATCACCCTCCGATATATCACCGTGTACACATCCCCCTCCTCACAGATTATCAATTCGTCCCCACTGGAATCCACCATCTCAGCTCCCTGTGTACTTTGTGGAGGCAATTGCTGCTGGTCAATGTCTCCGCGGAGGAATTGATTATAATTCATTTTAATGAACATCATCTTCTCCACATTTTCTGGATGTAACCTCGTACGCCGATTGCTGACAAGGTGAGCGGCGGCACTAAACACTCTTTCGGAGTACACACTTGTGGGAGGGCAACTTAGGTAGAATAAAGCCAGTTTGTGCAAGGGCCTCCAAATTGCCTCTTTTTCCTGCCAGTATAAGTACGGACTGTGTGACGTGCCTACTTGGATGCGGTCACTCATATAATCCTCCACCATTCTATCAATGTTGAGAGAATCATATGCAGTGACAGTAGACGACATGTCCGTAATCGTTGTCAGGTCCTTCAGTCCGGACCAGATGTCAGCAACAGCAGTCGCTCCAGACTGCCCTGCATCACCGCCAGCGGGTGGGCTCGGAATTCTGAGCCTTTTCCTCGCACCCCCAGTTGCGGGAGAATGTGAAGGAGGAGATGTTGACAGGTCGCGTTCCGCTTGACTTGACAATTTTGTCACCAGCAGGTCTTTCAACCCCAGCAGACTTGTGTCTGCCGGAAAGAGAGATCCAAGGTAGGCTTTAAATCTAGGATCGAGCACGGTGGCCAAAATGTAGTGCTCTGATTTCAACAGATTGACCACCCGTGAATCCTTGTTAAGCGAATTAAGGGCTCCATCCACAAGTCCCACATGCCTAGCGGAATCGCTCCGTGTTAGCTCCTCCTTCAATGTCTCCAGCTTCTTCTGCAAAAGCCTGATGAGGGGAATGACCTGACTCAGGCTGGCAGTGTCTGAACTGACTTCACGTGTGGCAAGTTCAAAGGGCATCAGAACCTTGCACAACGTTGAAATCATTCTCCACTGCGCTTGAGACAGGTGCATTCCACCTACTATATCGTGCTCAATTGTATAGGCTTGAATGGCCTTTTGCTGCTCCTCCAACCTCTGAAGCATATAGAGGGTTGAATTCCACCTCGTTACCACTTCTTGCTTCAGATGATGGCAGGGCAGGTTCAGTAGTTTTTGGTGGTGCTCCAGTCTTCTGTACGTGGTGCCTGTACGCCGAAAGTGTCCCGCAATTCTTCTGGCCACCGACAGCATCTCTTGCACGCCCCTGTCGTTTTTTAAAAAATTCTGCACCACCAAATTCAAGGTATGTGCAAAACATGGGACGTGCTGGAATTTGCCCATATTTAATGCACACACAATATTGCTGGCGTTGTCCGATGCCACAAATCCACAGGAGAGTCCAATTGGGGTAAGCCATTCCGCGATGATCTTCCTCAGTTGCCGTAAGAGGTTTTCAGCTGTGTGCGTATTCTGGAAAGCGGTGATACAAAGCGTAGCCTGCCTAGGAAAGAGTTGGCGTTTGCGAGATGCTGCTACTGGTGCCGCCGCTGCTGTTCTTGCGGCGGGAGTCCATACATCTACCCAGTGGGCTGTCACAGTCATATAGTCCTGACCCTGCCCTGCTCCACTTGTCCACATGTCCGTGGTTAAGTGGACATTGGGTACAACTGCATTTTTTAGGACACTGGTGAGTCTTTTTCTGACGTCCGTGTACATTCTCGGTATCGCCTGCCTAGAGAAGTGGAACCTAGATGGTATTTGGTAACGGGGGCACACTGCCTCAATAAATTGTCTAGTTCCCTGTGAACTAACGGCGGATACCGGACGCACGTCTAACACCAACATAGTTGTCAAGGCCTCAGTTATCCGCTTTGCAGTAGGATGACTGCTGTGATATTTCATCTTCCTCGCAAAGGACTGTTGAACAGTCAATTGCTTACTGGAAGTAGTACAAGTGGGCTTACGACTTCCCCTCTGGGATGACCATCGACTCCCAGCGGCAACAACAGCAGCGCCAGCAGCAGTAGGCGTTACATGCAAGGATGCATCGGAGGAATCCCAGGCAGGAGAGGACTCGTCAGAATTGCCAGTGACATGGCCTGCAGGACTATTGGCATTCCTGGGGAAGGAGGAAATTGACACTGAGGGAGTTGGTGGGGTGGTTTGCGTGAGCTTGGTTACAAGAGGAAGGGATTTACTGGTCAGTGGACTGCTTCCGCTGTCACCCAAAGTTTTTGAACTTGTCACTGACTTATTATGAATGCGCTGCAGGTGACGTATAAGGGAGGATGTTCCGAGGTGGTTAACGTCCTTACCCCTACTTATTACAGCTTGACAAAGGGAACACACGGCTTGACACCTGTTGTCCGCATTTCTGGTGAAATACCTCCACACCGAAGAGCTGATTTTTTTGGTATTTTCACCTGGCATGTCAACGGCCATATTCCTCCCACGGACAACAGGTGTCTCCCCGGGTGCCTGACTTAAACAAACCACCTCACCATCAGAATCCTCCTGGTCAATTTCCTCCCCAGCGCCAGCAACACCCATATCCTCCTCATCCTGGTGTACTTCAACACTGACATCTTCAATCTGACTATCAGGAACTGGACTGCGGGTGCTCCTTCCAGCACTTGCAGGGGGCGTGCAAATGGTGGAAGGCGCATGCTCTTCACGTCCAGTGTTGGGAAGGTCAGGCATCGCAACCGACACAATTGGACTCTCCTTGTGGATTTGGGATTTCGAAGAATGCACAGTTCTTTGCTGTGCTGCTTTTGCCAGCTTGAGTCTTTTCATTTTTCTAGCGAGAGGCTGAGTGCTTCCATCCTCATGTGAAGCTGAACCACTAGCCATGAACATAGGCCAGGGCCTCAGCCGTTCCTTGCCACTCCGTGTGGTAAATGGCATATTGGCAAGTTTACGCTTCTCCTCCGACAATTTTATTTTAGGTTTTGGAGTCCTTTTTTTTCTGATATTTGGTGTTTTGGATTTGACATGCTCTGTACTATGACATTGGGCATCGGCCTTGGCAGACGACGTTGCTGGCATTTCATCGTCTCGGCCATGACTAGTGGCAGCAGCTTCAGCACGAGGTGGAAGTGGATCTTGATCTTTCCCTAATTTTGGAACCTCAACATTTTTGTTCTCCATATTTTAATAGGCACAACTAAAAGGCACCTCAGGTAAACAATGGAGATGGATACTAGTATACAATTATGGACTGCCTGCCGAGTGCAGACACAGAGGTAGCCACAGCCGTGAACTACCGTACTGTACTGTGTCTGCTGCTAATATAGACTGGTTGATAAAGAGATAGTATACTCGTAACTAGTATGTATGTATAAAGAAAGAAAGAAAAACCACGGTTAGGTGGTATATACAATTATGGACGGGCTGCCGAGTACCGACACAGAGGTAGCCACAGCCGTGAACTACCGCACTGTACTGTGTCTGCTGCTAATATATAGACTGGTTGATAAAGAGATAGTATACTCGTAACTAGTATGTATGTATAAAGAAAGAAAAAAAAACCACGGTTAGGTGGTATATACAATTATGGACGGGCTGCCGAGTGCCGACACAGAGGTAGCCACAGCCGTGAACTACCGCACTGTACTGTGTCTGCTGCTAATATAGACTGGTTGATAAAGAGATAGTATACTCGTAACTAGTATGTATGTATAAAGAAAGAAAAAAAAAACACGGTTAGGTGGTATATACAATTATGGACGGGCTGCCGAGTGCCGACACAGAGGTAGCCACAGCCGTGAACTACCGCACTGTACTGTGTCTGCTGCTAATATAGACTGGTTGATAAAGAGATAGTTTACTCGTAACTAGTATGACTATAAAGAAAGAAAAAAAAACCACGGTTAGGTGGTATATACAATTATGGACGGGCTGCCGAGTGCCGACACAGAGGTAGCCACAGCCGTGAACTACCGCACTGTACTGTGTCTGCTGCTAATATATAGACTGGTTGATAAAGAGATAGTATACTCGTAACTAGTATGTATGTATAAAGAAAGAAAAAAAAACCACGGTTAGGTGGTATATACAATTATGGACGGGCTGCCGAGTGCCGACACAGAGGTAGCCACAGCCGTGAACTACCGCACTGTACTGTGTCTGCTGCTAATATAGACTGGTTGATAAAGAGATAGTATACTCGTAACTAGTATGTATGTATAAAGAAAGAAAAAAAAACCACGGTTAGGTGGTATATACAATTATGGACGGGCTGCCGAGTGCCGACACAGAGGTAGCCACAGCCGTGAACTACCGCACTGTACTGTGTCTGCTGCTAATATATAGACTGGTTGATAAAGAGATAGTATACTCGTAACTAGTATGTATGTATAAAGAAAGAAAAAAAAAACCACGGTTAGGTGGTATATACAATTATGGACGGGCTGCCGAGTGCCGACACAGAGGTAGCCACAGCCGTGAACTACCGCACTGTACTGTGTCTGCTGCTAATATATAGACTGGTTGATAAAGAGATAGTATACTCGTAACTAGTATGTATGTATAAAGAAAGAAAGAAAAACCACGGTTAGGTGGTATATACAATTATGGACGGGCTGCCGAGTGCCGACACAGAGGTAGCCACAGCCGTGAACTACCGCACTGTACTGTGTCTGCTGCTAATATAGACTGGTTGATAAAGAGATAGTATACTCGTAACTAGTATGTATGTATAAAGAAAGAAAAAAAAACCACGGTTAGGTGGTATATACAATTATGGACGGGCTGCCGAGTGCCGACACAGAGGTAGCCACAGCCGTGAACTACCGCACTGTACTGTGTCTGCTGCTAATATAGACTGGTTGATAAAGAGATAGTATACTCGTAACTAGTATGACTATAAAGAAAGAAAAAAAAACCACGGTTAGGTGGTATATACAATTATGGACGGGCTGCCGAGTGCCGACACAGAGGTAGCCACAGCCGTGAACTACCGCACTGTACTGTGTCTGCTGCTAATATAGACTGGTTGATAAAGAGATAGTATACTACTAATATTATATATACTGGTGGTCAGGTCACTGGTCACTAGTCACACTGGCAGTGGCACTCCTGCAGCAAAAGTGTGCACTGTTTAATTTTAATATACAGGTTGAGTATCCCTTATCCAAAATGCTTGGGACCAGAGGTATTTTGGATATCGGATTTTTCCGTATTTTGGAATAATTGCATACCATAATGAGACATCATGGTGATGGGACCTAAATCTAAGCACAGAATGCATTTATGTTTCATATACACCTTATACACGCAGCCTGAAGGTGATTTAATACAATATTTTTAATAACTTTGTGTATTAAACAAAGTGTGTCTACATTCACACAATTCATTTATGTTTCATATACACCTTATACACACAGCCTGAAGGTCATACAATACAATATTTTTAATAAGTTTGTGTATTAAACAAAGATTGTGTACATTGAGCAATCAAAAAACAAAGGTTTCACTATCTCACTCTCACTCAAAAAAGTCCGTAATTCAGAATATTCCGTATTTCGGAATATTTGGATATGGGATACTCAACCTGTAATATTATGTACTCCTGGCTCCTGCTATAACCTATAACTGGCACTGCAGTGCTCCCCAGTCTCCCCCACAATTATAAGCTGTGTGAGCTGAGCACAGTCAGATATATATATACATTGATGCAGCACACTGGGCTGAGCAGTGCACACAGATATGGTATGTGACTGAGTCACTGTGTGTATCGTTTTTTTCAGGCAGAGAACGGATATATTAAATAAAACAAACAACTGCACTGTCTGGTGGTCACTGTGGTCGTCAGTCACTAAACTCTGCACTCTCTTCTACAGTATCACAGCCTCAGGTCAATCTCTCTCTCTCTCTCTCAACCCTAATCTAAATGGAGAGGACGCCAGCCACGTCCTCTCTCTATCAATCTCAATGCACGTGTGAAAATGGCGGCGACGCGCGGCTCCTTATATAGAATCCGAGTCTCGCGAGAATCCGACAGCGTCATGATGACGTTCGGGCGCGCTCGGGTTAACCGAGCAAGGCGGGAGGATCCGAGTCTGCTCGGACCCGTGAAAAAAACATGAAGTTCGTGCGGGTTCGGATTCAGAGAAACCGAACCCGCTCATCTCTAGTATCCTCATCAGTGCTCAGTATCACTGCTCATTGTCTTGTGCTGCATTGTGGTGCTCAGTATACTACAGAACATTACTAATAGTCCAGTGCTGCATCTGGCTGCTCAGTGTCAGTTCTAGTAATCTCATCAGTGCTCCGTATCACTGCTCATTGTCTTGTGGTGCTCAGTATACTACAGTACATTACTAATACTCCAGTGTCTTGTGCCGCATATGGCTGCTGTAGGGTGCTGTGGTAGTGTCCTGTCACTGTGCATATGTCATCATTCCAGTCACAGTGATATCTGGTATCTATCTAGTGGTATCTAATTCCAGACATTACCACCGTCTAATTCCAGATATATTACTGGCATATAATTCCACACATTAAAAAATGGAGAACAAAAAGGTGGAGGGTAAAATAGGGAAAGATCAAGATCCACTTCCACCTAGTGCTGAAGCTGCTGCCACTAGTCAAGGCAGAGACAATTCAATGCCATCAACATTATGTAATGATTATACGATACATTATATATCATATCATTGTATGGTTGTAAAATACAACTTAAAAATTTTAATGAATAAATACATAAAGTAGCTTTTATGTAACCTTTTTAAACCTATTAGCATAGACCGAATCTCATCGTGTGTATAGGCCTTTAGTTCAACAACAGCATGGGACCAGTTAGTGTGTTTTGACCACTGCACAGCACCTGGTGTTATATAGTAAGCACCACTATGGCATAGTAGACAGCATTATGGGCCTGATATGAGTGTGACCAGCGGTGATGTGGAATGCAGTAGGAGGTGCTGTTTAGCAAGCACCACTTCTATATTCACCATGCAGTATATTGTGTGAATATAGAAGTGTTGGCTGTGTTATGTATTAGAGTAATTATTGCAGCTCCCAGCTAAAATTGCAACAATGTTTTTTAGTGACAAGCTGCAGAACTTCCGGCAGGGAAGCCAGTTCTTTTTTGAAGAAAATCGACAGAGCCGAAATCTGGACCTTAATGGACCCCAATTTGAGGCCCATATTCACCCCTGACTGTAGGAAGTGCAGGAATCGACCCAGTTGAAATTCCTCCGTTGGGGCCTTCCTGTCCTCACACCAAGCAACATATTTTCGCCATATGTGGTGATAATGTTTTGCGGTCACGTCCTTCCTGGCTTTGATCAGCGTAGGAATGACTTCCTCCGGAATGCCCTTTTCCTTCAGGATCCGGTGTTCAACAGCCATGCCGTCAAACGCAGCCGCGGTAAGTCTTGGAACAGACAAGGCCCCTGCTGCAGCAGGTCTTGTCTGAGCGGTAGAGGCCATGGGTCCTCCGAGATCATTTCTTGAAGTTCTGGGTACCAAGCTCTTCTTGGCCAATCCGGAATAATGAGTATAGTTCTTACTCTTCTCCTTCTTATTATCCTCAGCACCCTTGGTATGAGAGGAAGAGGAGGAAACA
The DNA here is from genome assembly GCF_028390025.1 of Pseudophryne corroboree. Lineage (NCBI taxonomy): Eukaryota > Metazoa > Chordata > Amphibia > Anura > Myobatrachidae > Pseudophryne > Pseudophryne corroboree. Next base: position 213,224 of record NW_026970458.1, read on the forward strand.
CATAAACCGACCGGTACACCCACGGTGTCACTAGAGCGTCCAACGCTATCGCCTGAGGGTCCCTTGACCTGGCGCAATAGTTTTCTAGCTTTTTGTTGAGGCGGGACGCCATCATGTCCACCTGTGGCCATTCCCATCGGTTTGTAATCAGCCGGAAGACTTCTGGATGAAGTCCCCACTCTCCCGGGTGGAGGTCGTATCTGCTGAGGAAGTCTGCTTCCCAGTTGTCCACTCCTGGAATAAACACTGCCGACAGTGCTAACACGTGATTTTCCGCCCATCGGAGAATCTTCGTGGCTTCTGCCATCGCCATCCTGCTTCTCGTCCCGCCTTGTCGGTTTACATGGGCGACCGCCGTGATGTTGTGTGACTGAATCAGTACTGGCTGACTTTGAAGCAGGGGTCTTGCCTGACTTAGGGCATTGTAAATAGCTCTTAGTTCCAGAATATTTATGTGTAGGGACATTTCCTGGCTTGACCATAGTCCCTGGAAATTTCTTCCCTGTGTGACTGCTCCCCAGCCTCGAAGGCTGGCGTCCGTGGTTACCAGGACCCAGTCCTGTATGCCGAATCTGCGGCCCTCCAGAAGATGAGCACTCTGCAGCCACCACAGTAGAGACACCCTGGTCCTTGCAGACAGGGTTATCCTCTGATGCATCTGAAGATGCGATCCGGACCACTTGTCCAACAGATCCCACTGAAAGATCCGTGCATGGAACCTTCCGAACGGAATTGCTTCGTAAGAAGCTACCATCTTTCCCAGGACTCGCGTGCAGTGGTGCACCGACACCTGTTTTGGTCTTAGGAGGTCTCTGACTAGCGATGACAACTCCTTGTCCTTCTCCTCCGGGAGAAACACCCTTTTCTGTTCTGTGTCCAGAACCATCCCCAGGAACAATAGACGTGTTGCAGGAACCAGCTGCGACTTTGGAATATTCAGGATCCAGCCGTGCTGTTGTAGCACCTGCCGAGCAAGTGCTACTCCGATCAACAACTGTTCCTTGGACCTCGCCTTTATCAGGAGATCGTCCAAGTACGGGATAATTATAACTCCCTTTTTTCGCAGGAGTATCATCATCTCGGCCATTACCTTGGTAAACACCCTCGGTGCCGTGGACAGACCAAACGGCAGCGTCTGGAATTGGTAATGACAGTCCTGTACCACAAATCTGATGTACTCCTGGTGAGGAGAGTAAATGGGGACATGCAGGTAAGCATCCTTGATGTCCAGTGATACCATGTAATCCCCTTCCTCCAGGCTTGAGATAACCGCCCTGAGCGATTCCATCTTGAACTTGAACCGTTTTATATACGTGTTCAAAGATTTAAAATTTAAAATGGGTCTCACCGAACCGTCCGGTTTCGGTACCACAAACATTGTGGAATAGTAACCCCTTCCTTGTTGAAGGAGGGGTACCTTGACTATCACCTGCTGCAAATACAGCTTGTGAATTTGCCTCTATCACAGCCTCCCTGTCCAAGGGAGATGTTGGCAAGGCAGATTTTAGGAAACGGCGAGGGGGAGACGTCTCGAATTCCAGCTTGAATCCCTGAGACACTACTTGTAGAATCCAGGGATCCACCTGTGAGCAAGCCCACTGATTGCTGAAGCACTTGAGACGGGCCCCCACCGCACCTGGCTCCACCAGTGGAGCCCCAGCGTCATGCTTTGGACTTAGCGGAAGCGGGGGAGGACTTTTGTTCCTGGGAACTGGCTGTATATATATATATATATATATATATATGCACACACACACACACACATGTATATACATGTATACACAAATACACGTATGTACATGTTTATGTATGTATAATACACTGATAGAGTACATTATATTTATGAATTAATTGCTTCCCGATTCTGCAGCAGCATCATCAGCACCATCAGTGTTACTCACAGTCACTTCACACTGACTGCTGCACAACACATCACTTAATTTCCGGGCCGCCCGCCACCTGGTGAAGAGACATGGGAGATGAAGGACCAGCAGTGCCACGTTGAGCGGAAGTATTGTGAATTAGTTACCCACACACTCCTTGTGACACCTGCTCCCCGTCTGCCCTCCCACCCGCCGCCTGCCATCCGGAACCCGCACTGACAAGTAAGTCTCAGCAGAATGTGTCTGCCGGCGGCTCCCAGTCCCCCCTAGAGGAACACTGCCAGTGGTGTGGCAGCCGCGGCAAACTAGGACTGAGAGACCGCAGCGGGAGGAAAGCACGGGTGGGCGGGAGGAGAGCATAGGCGGACATCACCACGTCACATTGCAAGGTGACACCAGTCCCCCCAGTGAGGCCGCCGACGAATGCACTCAGCATAGTATTAGCAGCAGGCAGAGGGGGGGCGGGCGCAGCGGTGGTGGGAGGTACGGAAATGAGCTACAGGCTAGGCTCCACCGATCACACACTCAGCGATCACTGTGCCACAGCAAGCGTGGCGTGCAGCGGTGCTGGACATTAGGGAGTGCCTGTGCGCACCAGGCACCCCCTGTACGCACGCCTATGCGCTACCACCCCCCATATGCCACACTACATCACTATGCTATAGCCCTCCCATATGCTGCACTTCATAGTTACACTATACCCCCCATACAACATACTACATCACCACACTACACTACTCACAATAAAATTAAAACATCCCAGTTCCTCATTCTTAATGAGCTCACGTGAGTTCTCTCCCCAACGGAGCTCCAGACCAAGTAACAATGAAGACACCAGCAGTGTGTAGGGGGCAGGCCTGGTCCACTTGTCAGGAGAGAGCAGTCACTGGAGGGTAAGAAGGGGGCGGGGCCTAGTCCTACAGACGGGAGAGAGCACAGACAGGAGAGAGCAAGGTACAGGGGTAGAAGGGGACGGCGGGGACGGCTGATGTGAAGAAGGGGGCGGGGCCTATTCTTGCATCCTTTCAAAATTCGACTTTTTAAAATTCGACATTTGACAAATTCGACTTTTCTGCAATGGTACAAATGCGGCAATTCAACAAAAGTATATTCAATTGAAGTTTGTAAATTCGACAACAGTGCTTTTAAACAGTAAATTCGTCATTTTCAATCCGCCACACTTTGCAGGCGGAATCTAATAAAAAAAATTTAAAACATGTTTTTTTTGGGGTAATAGCATATCTATTTATATTAGAAGGGATTAGGTACTTGGTTTGTCTTTTTTGGAGGCACAAGTATTATTTATATATTTTTTAAAAGATTATTATTATTTTTTTTTTAAATGGAATGTGAAAAACCCGGAAAAGAAAAATTGCGTGGGGTCCCCCCTCCAAAGCATAACCAGCCTCGGGCTCTTCGAGCTGGTCCTGGTTCTAAAAATCCGGGGGAAAAACGGACAGGGGATCCCCCGTATTTTTAAAACCAGCTCCGGGCTCTGCGCCTGGTGCTGGTGCAAAAAATACGGGGGACAAAAAGAGTAGGGTCCCTCATTATTTTTACACCAGCATCGGGCTCCACTAGCTGGACAGATAATGCCACAGCCGGGGGTCACTTTTATACAGTGCCCTGCGGCCGTGGCATTAAATATCCAACTAGTCACCCCTGGCCGGGGTACCCTGGGGGAGTGGGGACCCCTTCAATCAAGGGGTCCCCCCCCAGCCACCCAAGGGCCAGGGGTGAAGCCCGAGGCTGTCCCCCCCATCCAAGGGCTGCGGATGGGAGGCTGATAGCCTTGAGAAAATTGAAAGAATATTGTTTTTTCCAGTAGTACTACAAGTCCCAGCAAGCCTCCCCCGCAATCTGGTACTTTGAGAACCACAAGTACCAGCATGCGGGAGAAAAACGGGCCCGCTGGTACCTGTAGTTCTACTGGGGAAAAAATACCCAAATAAAAACAGGACACAGACACCGTGAAAGTATAACTTTATTTCACACCTGCCGACACACACATACTTACCTATGTTGACACGAAGCAGTCGGTCCTCTTCTCCAAGTAGAATCCACGGGTACCTGAAAATAAAAGATAATTATACTCACCTGATCCAGGTTCCAGATTAAATCCACGTACTTGGCAAAACAACAAACCGAACACCCGGACCAGACGGACTGAAAGGGGTCCCATGTTTACACATGGGACCCCTTTCCACGAATGCAGACATCCGAATCTCGCGGGAATCCGACAGCGGGATGATGACGTTCGGGCGCGCTCGGGTTAGCCGAGCAAGGCGGGAAGGTTCGAAACTGCCTCGGACCCATGTAAAATGGGTGAAGTTCGGAGGGTCCGGATTCCGACGAACCGAACCCACTCATCACTAGTATGTACGTGTGTGTCAGGTGCCGTGTACGTACGTACGTACGTACGTACGTACATGTGTGTCAGGTGTCGTGCGTGTACGTGTGTGTGTGTGTGTGTGTCAGGTGGCGCGTACCTACATGTGTGTATGTCAGGTGCTGTGCATGTGTGTACGTACACGCGTGTATGTGTCAGGTGCCGCGCGTGTACGTGTGTGTGTGTGTGCCAGGAGCCACGCGTGTAGATGCGTGAGGGTGTCAGGAGCCGCGCGTATACGTACATACGTGTAGGTTTCAGGTGCCGCGCGTATACATACGTGTGTGTGTCAGGAGCCGAGCGTGTACGTACATGTGTGTGTGTCAGGAGCAACGCGCGTGTGTGTCAGGAGCCACACGTGTGCATACGTGTGTGTGTCAGGTGCCACACATGTACGTACGTACGTATGTACGTACGTACGTACGTACGTACGTGTGTGTGTCAGGTGCCGCGCGTGTATGTGTGTGTGTCAAGTGCCGCGTGTGTACGTACGTATGTGTGTGCCTGGAGCCGCGCGTGTACATACATGTGTGTGTGTGTGTGTGTGTGTCTCAGGTGCTGTACGTGTATGTGTGTGTCTCAGGTGCTGCACGTGTATATGTGTGTATTTCAGGTGCTGCATTTGTATGCGTCAGCTGCCACGTGGGTGTCAGGTGTTGAGCGTGTATGTGTTTGTGTCAGCTGTCGCATCTGTATGTGTGTGACTGTCAGGTGCTGCGCGTGTATGTGTGTGTCAGGTGCTGTTCATGTATGTGGGAGTGGCAGGTGCTGCATGTGTATATATGTGTGAGTGGCAGGTGCTGCGTGTGTATACGATTGTGTGTGAGGTGCTGCGAGTGTATGTGTGTGTTAGGTGCTCTGAGTGTATATGATTGTGTGTCAGGTGCTGTGCGTGTGTGCGTTAAATGCCACATGTATATATGTGTGTCAGGTGCTGCGTGTGTGTGTGTGTGTGTCAGGTGCTGCATGTTTGTATGTGTGTGTGTGTGTGTGTCAGGTGCTGCATGTCTGTATGTGTGTGTGTCAGGCGCTGCATGTCTGTGTGTGTGTGTGTGTGTGTGTGTGTGTGTCAGGTGCTGCATGTCTGTATATGTGTGTGGGTGTGTCAGGTGATGCATGTCTGTGTGTGTGGGTGTGTCAGGTGATGCATGTGTGTGTGTGTGGGTGTGTCAGGTGCTGCATGTCTGTGTGTGTGTGTGTGTGTCTGTCAGGTGCTGCATGTGTGTGTCAGGTGCTGCATGTCTGCGTGTGTGTGTGTCAGGCGCAGTATGTCTGCGTGTGTGTGTCAGGCGCTGCATATCTGTGTCAGGTGCTGTGTGTGTGTGTGTGTGTGCGCGTGTCTGTCAGGTGCTGCGTGTCTGCGTGTGTGTCAGGTGCTGCGTGTCTGCGTGTGTGTCAGGCGCTGCGTGTCTGCGTGTGTGTCAGGTGCTGCGTGTCTGCGTGTGTGTCAGGCGCTGCGTGTCTGCGTGTGTGTCAGGCGCTGCGTGTCTGCGTGTGTGTCAGGCGCTGCATGTCTGTCAGGCGCTGCGTGTCTGCGTGTGTGTCAGGCGCTGCGTGTCTGTCAGGCGCTGCGTGTCTGCGTGTGTGTCAGGCGCTGCGTGTGTGTCAGGCGCTGCGTGTCTGCGTGTGTGTCAGGCGCTGCGTGTCTGCGTGTGTGTCAGGCGCTGCGTGTCTGCGTGTGTGTCAGGCGCTGCGTGTGTGTCAGGCGCTGCGTGTGTGTCAGGCGCTGCGTGTGTGTCAGGCGCTGCGTGTGTGTGTGTGTGTCAGGCGCTGCGTGTCTGCGTGTGTGTCAGGCGCTGCGTGTCTGCGTGTTTGTGTGTCAGGTGCTGCGTGTGTGTGTCAGGTGCTGCGTGTGTGTGTGTCAGATGCTGCGTGTCTGCGTGTGTGTCAGGTGCTGCGTGTGAGTATGTCAGGTGCTGCGTGTGTCAGGAGCATGTGAGTGTCAGGTGCGTGTGTGTGTCAGGCGCTGCGTGTGTCAGGCGCTGCCTGTGCGTGTGCGTGTGTGTCAGGCGCTGCCTGTGCGTCAGGCGCTGCGTGTCTGTGTGTGTCAGGCGCTGCGTGTCTGTGTGTGTCAGGCGCTGCGTGTCTGTGTGTGTCAGGCGCTGCGTGTGTGTCAGGCGCTGCCTGTGCGTGTGTGCCAGGCGCTGCCTGTGCGTGTGTGCCAGGCGCTGCCTGTGCGTGTGTGTCAGGCGCCGCGCGTGTCAGGTGCCGCGTGTCTGTCAGGCTCCGCGTGTCTGTCAGGCGCCGCGTGTCTGTCAGGCGCCGCGTGTCTGTCTGGCGCCGCGTGTGCGTCAGGCGCCGCGTATGCGTCAGGCGCCGCATGTCTATGTGCGTCAGGCGCCGCTTGTGAGTGTGTGCGTGTGTGTCAGGTCCGTGTGAGTGTCAGGTGCTGCGTCTGTGTGTGCGTGTGTCAGGTGCTGCGTGTGTGTCAGGTGCTGCGTGTGAGTGTGTGTGCGCGTGTGTCAGGTCCGTGTGAGTGTCAGGTGCTGTGTGTGTGTGTGTCAGGTGCTGTGTGTGTGCGTGTGTGTCAGGTGCTGTGTGTGTGTGTGTGTGTGTGTCAGGTGCTGTGTGTGTGCATGTGTGTCAGGCGCTGCATATGCGTATGCGTGTCAGGCGTTGCATGTCTGTGTGTGTCAGGTGCTGCGTGTCTGGGGGGGGGTGGCCGGACACACAGCAGAGAGGGGAGGGTGACCGGACACACGGCAGGGAGGGGAGGGGGTAGGGGGTGGCCGAACACAGCAGGAAGAGGGGGGAGTTGCCGAACACACAGCAGGGGAGGGGAGGGGATGGTGGCCAGACAAACAGCAGGGGAGGGGAGGGTAGGCCGGACACACAGCAGGTGAGGGGGGGGGTGGCTGGACACACAGCAGGGAGGGGGGGTAGGCAGGACACACAGCAGGGGAGGGGAGGGTGGCCGGAAAAACAGAAGGGAGGGGGGGGGGTAGGCCGGACACACAGCAGGGGAGGGGGGGTGGCTGGACACACAGCAGGTGAGGGGGGGGCTGGACACACAGCAGGTGAGGGGGGGGGGGGGCTGGACACACAGCAGGTGAGGGGGGGGGGCTGGACACACAGCAGGTGAGGGGGGCTGGACACACAGCAGGTGAGGGGGGGGGGCTGGACACACAGCAGGTGAGGGGGGGGGCTGGACACACAGCAGGTGAGGGGGGGGGGGCTGGACACACAGCAGGTGAGGGGGGGGGGGCTGGACACACAGCAGGTGAGGGGGGGGGGCTGGACACACAGCAGGTGATGGGGGGGCTGGACACACAGCAGGTGAGGGGGGGGGCTGGACACGCAGCAGGTGAGGGGGGGGGCTGGACACGCAGCAGGGGAGGGGGGGGTAGGCCGGACACACAGCAGGGGAGGGGAGGGTGGCCGGACACACAGCAGGGGAGGGGAGGGTGGCCAGACACACAGCAGGGGAGGGGAGGGTGGCCGGACAAACAGCAGGGAGGGGGGAGGGGTAGGCCGGACACACAGCAGGGGAGGAGGGGGGGGGGCTGGACACACAGCAGGTGAGGGGGGGGGCTGTACACACAGCAGGTGAGGGGGGGTAGGCCGGACACACAGCAGGGAGGGGGGGGGGGGTAGGCCGCCGCGGACACACAGCAGGGGAGGGGAGGGTGGCCGGACAAACAGCAGGGAGGGGGGGGTAGGCCGGACACACAGCAGGTGAGGGGGGGGGTGGCTGGACACACAGCAGGTGAGGTGTGGGGTCTGGACACACAGCAGGGAGGGGTGGGGGTAGGCCGGACAAACAGCAGGGAGGGGGGGGGGGTAGGCCGGACACACAGCAGGGAGGGGGGGGGGCTGGACACACAGCAGGGGGGGGGTAGGCCGGACACACAGCAGGTGAGGGGGGGGGTGGCTGGACACACAGCAGGGAGGGGGGGTAGGCCGGACACACAGCAGGTGAGGGGGGGGGGGGCTGGACACACAGCAGGTGAGGGGGGGGCTGGACACACAGCAGGTGAGGGGGGGGCTGGACACACAGCAGGTGAGGGGGGGTGGGGGTAGGCCGGACACACAGCAGGTGAGGGGGGGGGGGGGTGGCTGGACACACAGCAGGGAGGGAAGGGGGTAGGGGGGTGGCCTTATTATAATAACCGTGTGGGGGAGGAGTCTGTGGCGGTGGGTGAATGAGATGTGGGGGCAGGCTGCTAAGGGTGCAGGGGAGGAGGGGAAGGGAGCCGGATGGATCTGAATGTGAGCCGCACGTAAGGGACCATACTGATCCTCCCCACCTCAGCCCGCTGGTGCTGCTGCTGCCTGACTTCTTCCGTGCAGCACAGCTGTCTTCTCCGGCTGCCGCTCCCGCACCCGCTTCAGGTGTGGGGGTACCACACCGCTCAGTAGGCAAGCGCTGTCAGTCAGGAGTCAGCGCTGCACCGGATGTCTCTTCTGGATGTCCTCTGACTTTCTCCTGCGGCGCAACTCCAGCTATTCCTCCCGCTGCGGCTCCCACTTCGGGTAAGGGGACCATATTGCTCAGTAGTGAGCACTTTCGGTAAGCCTGCGGCTGCTATGCCGCTACCCCTCTCCTCCACAGTCCTAATGGGTCGCTGCAGTCTGTAAGGGACCGCAGGTGCACACACCCAGGAACCGCTGGCTCTCCTCCCGCTGCCAGCAGCTACTTTTATAACCTCAGCCTGCACGAGACCCCTTCCCTCACTCACTCTCGCTCTCCTGGCGGCCACTGCGCAGCCGCAACAAATTGAAAAGCCTTATCTCTATAATGGGGCATATTTCTCTTAATTAAAAAAACCCTATAACTTTCTGAAAAACCACAACCCCAAAAGTACACTGGGGCATACTCTATCTAGTAAAACAAACCCCAAGTCTTAATTCGTCCTCTATCCGGAGTTATGCCTTCCCAAAAAATATCTAATTCACTCTATAGGAAAACGGTGTCAAAAAGCCACAAAGGAAGTCACAGAAAAAAACTGACAGTTGGAACTTTAGGTTACTCCCAATTCCTCATTTTTTTATTATTTTGCCCTGAAATTTGGCATGCAGCACCGGGTGACGATTCTACACGCCCATGCCAAATTTCAGCTCAGTACGTCCAATCAGTTTTGAGGTGTAGCCCCTCAAACACCATGCCCCCATCTCAGAAGTTCCCTATGGGAGAATTCCGTTTGTTCGATTCAGCCTTAATATAAGGGCACGACCGTGCCCTTATAATATCTATCTATCTATCTATCTATCTATCTATCTATCTATCTATCTATCTATCTATCTATCTATCTATCTATCTATCGTATGTGTGTGTATATATACACATCTATACATACATGCGCTAACACCTGGACATACACTGATGTACCCACACCTAATATCCATACATACACGCCCTGACACCTGGACATACACCAACATTCCCACACCTGCATCTATACATACACATGCTGACACCTGGACATACACCAACATACAAGCACCTGCATCTATATATACACGCGCTGACAAATGGACATACACCGACGTACCCACACTTGCATCTATACATACATGCACTGACATCTGGACATACAAGCACCTGCATCTATACATACACGCGCTGACACCTGAACCTACACTGACCTTCCCACACCTGCATCTATACATACACATTCTGACACCTGGACATACACAGACGTACCCACACCTGCATCTATACATACACGCGTTGACACCTGGACGTACACTGACGTACACACACCTACATCTATATATGCATGGATGCAAATGTGGGTACGTCTGTATACGTCCAGGTGTTAGCATGTGTATGTATAGATGTTAGGTGTGGGTACATCAGTGTATGTCCAGGTGTCAGCACATGTATGTATAGATTCACATGTGGGTAAACCGGTGTACGTCCACGTGTCAGCATGTGTAGGTATAGATGCAGGTGTGGGTACGTTGGTGTACGTTTAGGGGTCAGCGTGTTAATGTATAGATGTTGGTGTGTGTATGTCAGTGTACGTACAGATATAGGTGTGTGTGTGTATGTATGTATGTATGTATGTATGTATGTATGTGTATAGAGGAAGGTGTGATACATACATATAACACATACATGATAGATACATACATATATCACACACACGATAGATAGATAGATAGATAGATAGATAGATAGAACACATACATACAAGATAGATACATACATACATGATAGATACATATATATACACACACATACGATAGATAGATAGATAGATATATCACAAACATATATGATTCATACATATATCACACACACATACATGATACATACATGAGAAAGACCTGGGATGGTGATGAGGCCAGGGCCCCCTGCTGATGTTGCGTTCAGGAAGGCAGTGTTCCAGGGCGGATGCCAGTCGGGGAGAGCGCCGCGCAGCCCGGGAAAAATACTGCTGAGGAGCTACATCTGGAAGAGCCCCTGGGAGGGAGAGTGCCACATGCCCCATCCTGCGCGGCAGACTCTGCAGGCCTGCACATGGGAAGGGAGGTCTCTGGCCACACGTACTCACCCTTCTGCTGAAGCCCCGCTGCTGTCCCCATCAGCGCTCTCCAGCGGGGAGCGGGGCCAGGATGAACCTCAACCTGTGAGAACTATCTTCATGATCAAGAGATCTCATATGCAAGATAAGTATGTGTTGGGATAGGGCTGGGGAGGGCGGCTGCTCGGGCACACCCCCGTCAAGTTAAGGAGATTTAACTGAGGAAGCACAAGGGAACTCTCGTCTGGGGACAACAACTGCAGGGAGACCACATCTTTTCAGATGAACATGGGAGGGCGGAAGGCTGCCTAATACTGAAGCACCCTCAGACATTAAACCATATGCAACAACTATTGCAAGCATTCCTGGGGGAAGGTCTGCAGCAGACGGTGATGTCATCCAAGCAGTGGGCCAAAGTTGGCTGGAACCCTCATCTGTATATGAAAAGAGAAAAGGGGCATGCAGGGCATGGCGGCCTTTTGCGGCGCTTGGATAACCCCAAGTTTGCATTAAACACCCCCACCCTCCTTCGGTGTGGGGCTCATGTTGGCCATGCCCAAGCCCCTGAAGCATTCAAGCTGATTTCTTGCAGCAGCTGGGCACTGTAACAGCTTCAGAGCTGCTCTACAAGACAAGTAAAAGGGTGTGGGCCCTGCAGCACCACCTGTAGTTTGCATACACACATATATAGGACAGCATCTCTTATATGCCCCAGGGTCAATAAAATAGTATCCTTGTCTAGGCTATCCATCCCCTCAGATAAGGTATTTGTCCATGCCGCTACAGCACTACACACCCAGGCCGACGCAATTGCCGGTCTGAGTAAGGTACCTGAATGTGTATAAATGGACTTCAGGGTAATCTCCTGTTTGCGGTCAGCACACTCTTTGAGGGTAGCCGTATCCTGGGACGGGACGGCTATCTTCTTGGATAAGCGTGTTAATGCTTTGTCCACCCTAGGGGAGGATTCCCATCGTAACCTATCCGTTGATGGGAAAGGATACGCCATAAGAATCCTTTTGGAAATCTGCAGTCTTTTATCTGGAGATTCCCAAGCTTTTTCACATAACTCGTTCAGCTCGTGTGAGGGGGGAAAGGTTACCTCAGGCTTCTTTCCCTTGTACATATGTACCCTCTTGTCAGCGACAGGGGGTTCCTCTGTGATGTGCAAAACATCTTTTATTGCCATAATCATAAATCGAATGGATTTTGCCAATTTTGGCTGTAACTTTGCATCATCGTAATCGACACTGGAGTCAGAATCCGTGTCGGTATCTGTGTCAACAATCTGGGATAGTGGGCGCTTATGAGACCCTGACAGTCCCTGCAACATAGGATCAGGCATGGGTTGAAACCCTGACTGTCCCAAAGCTTCTGCCTTGTCTAATCTTTTGTGCAATGAGTTTACACTAGCATTTAAAACATTCCACATATCCATCCAATCAGCTGTCGGCGGAGACACCACATTCATTTGCTCCCGCTCCTCTCTAATATAGCCTTCTTCCTCAGACATGTCGACACACGTGTACCGACACACTTCACACACAGGGAATGCTTTTTCTGAAGACAGTGTCCCCACAAGGCCCTTTGGAGAGACAGAGAGAGAGTATGCCAGCACACCCCCCAGCGCTATATAACCCAGGAATAAAACAGTAACTTAATGTTTGCCCAGTAGTGCTGCTGTATGTAATTTGCGAATTATGTGCCCCCCCCCCCCCCCTCTTTTCAACCCTCTTGTCTAACGTGGTATAAGCAGGGTAGAGTCCGGGGAGCTTCCTCTCAGCGGTGCTGTGGAGAAAAAATGGCGCTGGTGAGTGCTGAGGGAGAAGCCCCGCCCCCTCGGAGGCGGGCTTCTGTCCCGCTTAAACTGTAAAATTGGTGGGGGCTTATACATATATAAAGTGCCCAGCTGTATATATGTTATATTTTTGCGAAAGAGGTTTATATTGCTGCCCAGGGCGCCCCCCCTGCGCCCTGCACCCTTACAGTGACCGGTGTATGTGAGGTGTATGGGAGCAAAGGCGCACAGCTGCAGTGCTGTGCGTTACCTCAGTGAAGATCATGAAGTCTTCTGCCGCCTCTGAAGTCTTCTTTTCTTCTCATACTCACCCGGCTTCTATCTTCCGGCTCTGCGAGGGGGACGGCGGCGCGGCTCTGGGACGGACGGCGAGGGTGAGATCCTGAGTACCAATCCCACTGGAGCTAATGGTGTCCAGTAGCCTAAGAAGCAGGACCTTGCAACTCAGAGAGTAGGGCTGCTTCTCTCCCCTCAGTCCCTCGATGAGGGAGTCTGTTGCCAGCAGTGCTCCCTGAAAATTAAAAACCTAACAAAATACTTTCTGTCAGAAAGCTCAGGAGAGCTCCTGAAAAGCACCCAGTCTCCACTGGGTACAGTATCAAACTGAGGTCTGGAGGAGGGGCATAGAGGGAGGAGCCAGTGCACACCCAGAACTAAAGTCTTTCTTAAAGTGCCCATGTCTCCTGCGGAGCCCGTCTATCCCCATGGTCCTTACGGAGTCCCCAGCATCCTCTAGGACGTTAGAGAAAATAGGATTTTAATACCTACCGGTAAATCCTTTTCTCTTAGTCCGTAGAGGATGCTGGGCACCCGTCCCAGTGCGTACTGTGTCTGCAGTTATTAAATGGCCCTTAACTCCAGAACATTTATGTGGAGATGAAAACATCCAAGGAAGACTTGACCATCTTCCTTGGATGTTTTCCCCCTGTGTGACTGCTCTCCAGCCTCAGAGGGTTGCATCCGTGGTCCCTAGGATCCCGTCCTGGATCCCGAACCATCGCCCCTCTAGGTGGTGAGAACTATGCAGCCACCAATGGAGTGAGATTCTGGTCTTGGAAGACAGGATTATCCTCCGGTGCATGTGTAGGTGGGATCCGGACCACTTGTCCAACAGGTCCCACTGGAACACTCTGGCATGGAACCTGCCAAACTGAATGGCCTCGTAGGCCGCAACCATCTTCCCCAGCAACTGAATGCATTGATGGATTAACACTCTTGCTGGTTTCAGAATTTGTTTGACCAGACTCTGGATCTCCAGAGCCTTTCCACTAGAAGAAAACCTCTTCTGTGTCCAGTATCACTCCCAAAAACAACAACCGCGTCATTGGGACCAACTGCGATTTTGGCAAGTTTAGGAGCCAACCATGTTGTTGAAGAACTGTCAGGGAGAGTAGATGTTTTGCACCAACTGGTCCCTGGATCTCGCCTTTATCAGGAGATCATCCAAGTACGGGATAATTGTGACTCCTTGCTTGCGAAGGAGAACCATCATTTCCGCCATCACCCTGGTGAAAATCCTCGGAGCCGTGGACAGACCAAACGGCAACGTCTGAAATTGGTAATGACAATCCTGAATTGCAAACCTCAGGTAGCTTGATGCAGTGGCTAAATGGGAACATATAAGTAGGCATCCTTTATGTCTACCAAAACCATGAAATCTCCTTTATCCCCCGGACTGGAGATCACTACCCTGAGAGATTCCATCTTGAAATTGAATTTCTTTAGGTAGAAATTAAGGGATTTCAGATTTAAGATTGGTCTGACTGAGCCGTCCGGCTTCGGGACCACGAAGAGGCTTGAATAAAAACCTTCTCCCTGCTGACTAAGGCTGATTTGAACAATCGGTGAGGGGGAACGTCTTAAAACCCCAGTTTGTACCTTTGGGACACTATTTGTAAAGCCCACGAGTCCAGGTCCGAATGAATCCAGAACTGACTGAAGAGTTTTAGACGTGCCCCCCACTGGTGCGGGCTCCTGCAAGAGAGCCCCAGCGTCATGCAGTGGATTTGGCAAAAGCAGAGGACGATCTCTGCTCCTGCGATCTTGAAGAGGCTACAGACCTCTTCCCTCTTTTCCTTCCTCTACCTGCAAAGAAAGGGGAATCTTAACTTCTTGCATATCTATTGGGCCGAAATGACTGCGTCAGATAATGATGCGTCTTCATCCGTTGAGAGGGAACATAGGGCAAGAAGGATGACTTACCTGCGGGAGCTGCCGAGATCAAATTAACTAGGCCGTCACCAAACAAGGCTTCACCTTCATAGGGAAGAGACTCCCTTTCTTCTTGGAGTCAGCATCAGCATTCCCTTGGTGAATCCACAATGCCCTCCTATCCGAGACTGCCATGAAATTGGCCCGTGAGCACTTGTGCCCGGTGTAGGATTTTTAAATATGTGTAGTTTACTGTATGCAAGGGTTTAAAACCTTTTAGGAACTGAGATCTAAGGTGTATTACATGTAGTTTAAAAAAAACAAAAAAGGTTTATTTTATGGCAGTAGTTTCCAAACTGGGGTTCTTGCACTGGTAGCATAGTTTGGTGGTCCAGGACCAATTAAAATTATTTATACTTTATTAAATTGGCAAAACCATTCCCTCACAACATAACTGAACCTGAGGATGACATGCTATAAACACAATTTACTTAATTTTATATTTTTTTCTGAATTTCTCAATAAAAAAAACTTTGGCCTAGGGGTGCCGTGAAACAAATTGTGATACTCTAGGGCAGGGGTGTCAAACCCATGGGCCGCATGCCGCCCCCAATGCATCCTTTTGTGGCCCACAGGCCGGGGTCCGACAGGGGTCCTTTTGTGGCCCGATCACCTTGCTTAGAGCGAGGGCAGGAGAGTGCAGCCAGAGTCTTTGCTTTCTATGTGCGGCACCATCTTCCCGAAGAGATCACCGGGAAGATAGTGCCCCTTCCACTGGCTACAGCACAGGTATACTGGGGTGGGGTAGCAAACTGGGGGCCCCAATGGGCCCCTCCAGCAGTCCCTCTACCAAAACACGTCTTTTGGTGGTTTTGCGGTGTTGTTATAACTACATGGTGACGATACTGTAGCACAGAGATTTTCAACCATTTACAACTCACGTCACACAGAACAAGATTAAAATATTGACAAGGCACACTGAAATATAATGGTGATGCATGGTGCAGTATCGTGTCCTAGGATGTCATGTCGCAGCTTCTCCATAGGTAACGCCTGAACAGGCCCGGTGACAGGGGGGACAAAGGGGACACTTGTTCAGGGCTCCAAGTATTAAGAACAGAAATAATGGGGCCACAGTGCCAATATTGCTTTTTAAAGTGTATCCACCAACTGCTCAATTTAAGAAGGAAAACAATTAACAGGCCAACTAAACCCTCCCCCCTCCTTTTACCCCATCACTTTGTCCAGTCCCTGTGGTCCATACTGTATTGCCATTATTATGCATGTTGCTGTGCTGGCCCTTTTCTGAATGTCCCTGCCACCGCCACCGAAGAGCTGGATAGCCCAGTATGAAAACCACCTGCCGGCCTAACTGACGGTCCGAGTCAAAGGCTCCATTTTTTTTTAAAGATCCCTCTGCCAAGTTAAGGGGGGGTTGAGGGGGCCCCAGAGATATCAGTGTACTGGGCTTTGAGATTTCTGTTGCTGGCCCTGACCCTCAGGGGCGTATCTACCCCTTGGCCAGGATGGCACTTGCCAGGGGCACCATCCAGCTGTGCCAACCGTGGCTAAGGGATAGAGTTCTGCAGTCTCGAAAGGGCGCTATGGCAATCAGCGTGGGACTGACCAATTAGACGGTGAGGGAAGGATACTGAAATTGTCCCAACCCTGTTACAGTTTGAAACGCCCCTCAACTGCTGTCCACTGCTTCACTCCTAGCTCTGCCCCTTTGAAATTATTAATCCCTACCCCCCGGTAGGCGGAGTTCTCCAGGCCCATACTCAGGAGTCACCACTGCTGTACATTATGTGCCGGTTGTAGAGGCAGAGCGGGGAACATCAGAGAACGCCACAAATTACACAGTGGGCAAGGAGATGGCTGGAGACAGCTGCACAGCCATGCCTTGCAAGTTCGAGAGAGCTGTTGAATTTCAGCACTTCAAGTCAGAGCCTGCCCCCTGCTGCCCAAGCAGTCCGTGACAGTTAGTGTCGAGGAGGGGGGGATTTGTGCATGTGTGCTATCAGTGTGTGTGGGGGGGGGGGGGGGGTGGAGGATGTGTGTGACTGTGAGGGAGCTGTCAGTGTCAGTGGGGAGAGGAGCAGGAGGGAGTTGTCAGTGTGTGGAAGTGATGAGAGTTGTCAGTACTGGGGAAATGTGTGTGTGTGTGTGTACTAGATTTAGGAGTGTGTGTTTGTGAGAGGTTTCAGTTGGGGAATTAGAGTTCATACAGTAATTAAATGTTTTCATATTGAGAACTACATCTCCCAGCATATACAGTGTGCTGGGGATGCTAACAAGCTTTATTTAAAAGTTTAAAAAACATTGCTTTTATGACTGCAATGGTTAAAAAGGGAGAGCTATAAATCAATTTATCAGTGAATGATCGCAGTTTGAGCTGTTACATTTTACTGAACCACCTATCCCTCCACACTCACTACCTGTCCTCAGGATACATTTACCATCCCGGCAGACGGTATACCGGCGGTCATTTGACCGATGTTGGAATCCTGACACCACTTGGGAGACTGGTGCCGGCACACAGACAGCCAACATCCCGAAGGCGAGTATTGGAGGGAGGGTTAGGACCGGGGGAGGGGGTGTTAGGGAAGGCACTAGGAGGTGGGGGGGGGTTAGTCCTAGCTGCCACCCCCTGAGGGTTAGCCCTATCCGCCACCCCCCCCAGAGGGTTAGGATTAGGATTAGGTATCATGTGACTGCTGGAATCCCGAGCGCCGGATGCCATACCCAACCCCCTTTACTTTTTCAGGCATTTCTATCTCTCCTCTCTCTCTGGTGTTCCGATTGCCCACTTTCCCTTGTGCTTTTCTCTCTCTCTCTCTCTCCTTTGTTTAGAGCATCAGTTTCTGTAGTCCACTTTATCCTTATTTTCTCTAACGTCCTAAGTGGATGCTGGGGACTCCGTAAGGACCATGGGGAATAGCGGCTCCGCAGGAGACTGGGCACATCTAAAGAAAGCTTTAGGACTAGCTGGTGTGCACTGGCTCCTCCCCCTATGACCCTCCTCCAAGCCTCAGTTAGATTTCTGTGCCCGACGAGAAGGGTGCACACTAGGGGCTCTCCTGAGCTTCTTAGTGAAAGTTTTAGTTTAGGTTTGTTATTTTCAGTGAGACCTGCTGGCAACAGGCTCACTGCATCGAGGGACTAAGGGGAGAAGAAGCGAATTCACCTGCGTGCAGAGTGGATTGGGCTTCTTGGCTACTGGACATTAGCTCCAGAGGGACGATCACAGGTTCAGCCTGGATGGGTCCCGGAGCCGCGCCGCCGGCCCCCTTACAGAGCCAGAAGAGCGAAGAGGTCCGGAAAAATCGGCGGCAGAAGACGTTCCTGTCTTCAATAAGGTAGCGCACAGCACTGCAGCTGTGCGCCATTGCTCTCAGCACACTTCATACTCCGGTCACTGAGGGTGCAGGGCGCTGGGGGGGGCGCCCTGAGACGCAATAAAACACGACAGAAATACCTTACATGGCAAAAAATACATCACATATAGCTCCTGGGCTATATGGATGCATTTAACCCCTGCCAAAATATACAAAAAACCGGGAGATAAGGCCGCCGGAAAGGGGGCGGAGCCTATCTCCTCAGCACACTGGCGCCATTTTCCCTCACAGCTCAGTTGGAGGGAAGCTCCCCTGGCTCTCCCCTGCAGTCACTACACTACAGAAAGGGTTAAAAAAAGAGAGGGGGGCACTAATTAGGCGCAGTATTAAAACATACAGCAGCTATAAGGGGAAAAACACTTATATAAGGTTATCCCTGTATATATATAGCGCTCTGGTGTGTGCTGGCATACTCTCCCTCTGTCTCCCCAAAGGGCTAGTGGGGTCCTGTCCTCTATCAGAGCATTCACTGTGTGTGTGCTGTGTGTCGGTACGTTTGTGTCGACATATATGAGGAGAAAAATGATGTAGAGACGGAGCAGAGTGTCTGTAACAGTGATGTCACCCCCTAGGGGGTAGACACCTGAGTGGATGTACTGTTGAAAATTACGTGACAGTGTCAGCTCTATATAAAAACAGTGGTTGACATGAGACAGCCGGCTACTCAGCTTGTGCCTGTCCAGACGTCTCATAGGCCGTCAGGGGCTCTAAAGCGGCCGTTACCTCAGATGGCAGATACAGACGCCGACACGGATACTGACTCCTGTGTCGACGGTGAAGAGACAACCGTGATTTCCAGTAGGGCCACACGTTACATGATTGATACAATGGAAAATGTTTTTATACATTTCTGATAATACGAGTACCACCAAAAAGGGGTATTATGTTCGGTGGGTGAAAAACTACCAGTAGTTTTCCTTAATCTGAATAATAAAATGAGGTGTGTGTTGATGCGTCGGTTTCCCCCCGTTAACACTTGATAATTTCTTAAAAAGTATTGGCTGCATACCCTTTCCCGCCAGAGGTTAGGGTGCGTTGGGAAACACCCCCTAAGGGGGATAAGGCGCTCACACGCTTGTAAGAACAAGGGCTCTACCCTCTCATGAGATGGCCGCCCTTAAGGATCCTGCTGATAGAAAGCAGGAGGGTATCCAAAAATGTATTTACACACATACTGGTGTTATACTGCGACCAGCTATCGCCTCAGCCTGGAGGTGCAGTGCTGGGTTGGCATGGTCGGATTCCCTGACTGGAAATATTGATATCCTAGATAAGGATAGTATATTATTGCCTATAGAGCATTTAAAAGATGCATTTCTATATATGCATGATGCACAGCGGAATAATTGCCGACTGGCATCAAGTATAAGTGCGTTGTCCAATTCTACCAGTAAAATGGTCAGGTGATGCGGATTCCAAACGGCATTTGGAAGTATTGCCTTTGAAAGGGGACATTTGGGGTCGGTCCTTTAGACCTGGTTGCCACGGCAACAGCTGGGAAATCCACGTTTGTACCCCAGGTCGCCTCTCAAAATAAGACGCCGTATTATCAGGCGCAGTCCTTTGTTGGCAAGCGGACAAAAGGTTCCTCTTTTCTGCTCGTGACAGACGGAGAGGAAAAAGGCTGCAGAGATCAGCCAGTTCCCAGGAACAGAAACCCTTTCCCGCCTCTGCCAAGCCCTCAGTATGACGCTAGGGCTATACAAGCTCAGGCACGGTGGGGGCCCATTCTCAATGAATTTCAGTGCGCAGTGGGCTCACTCGCAAGTAGACCCCTGGATCCTTCAGGTAATATCTCAGGGGTACATATTGGAATTCGAGACGTCTCCCCCTCGCCGTTTCCAAAAGTTGGCTTTACCGATGTCTCCCTCTGACAGGGAGGCAGTTTTGGAAGCCATTCACAAGCTGTATTCCCAGCAGGTGATAATCAAGGTACCCCTCCTGCAACAGGGAACGGGGTATTATTCCACACTATTGTGGTACCGAAGCCAGACGGCTCGGTGAGACCGATTCTAAATCTAAAATCTAAAATTTTTGAACACTTACATACAGAGGTTCAAATTCAAGATTGAGTCACTCAGAGTAGTGATTGCGAACCTGGAAGAAGGGGACTACATGATGTCTCGGGACATCAAGGATGCTTACCTTCATGTCAAAATTTACCCTTCTCACCAAGGGTACCTCAGGTTATGGTACAGAACTGTCACTATCAGTTCAGATGCTGCCGTAGGGATGGTCCACGGCACCCCGGGTCTTTACCAAGGTAATGGACGAAATGATATCCCTTCGAAGGAAGGGAATTTTAGTTATCCCTTACTTGGACGATTCCCTGATAAGGGTAAGATCCAGGGAACAGTTGGAGGTCGGTGTAGCACTATCTCAGGTAGTGTTGCGGCAGCACGATTGGATTCTCAATATTCCAAAATCGCAGCTGGTTCCGACGACTTGTCTTCTGTTTCCTAGGGATGATCCTGGACACAGTCCAGAAAAAAGGTGTTTCTCCCGGAAGAGAAAGCCAGGGAGTTATCCGAGCTAATCAGGAACCTCCTAAAACCGAACCAAGTCTCAGTGCATCAATGCACAAGGGTTCTGGGAAAAAATGATGGCTTCATACGAAGCAATCCCATTCGTTAGATTCCACGCAAGAACTTTCCAGTGGAACCTACTGGACAAATGGTCCGGGTCGCATTTTCAGATGCATCAGCGGATAACCCTGTCACCAAGGACAAGGGTATCCATCCTGTGGTGGTTGCAGAGTGCTCATCTTCTAGAGGGCCGCAGATTCGGCATTCAGGACTGGGTCCTGGTGACCACGGATGCCAGCCTGCGAGGCTGGGGAGCAGTCACACAGGGAAGGAATATCCAGGGCTTAGGGTCAAGCCGGGATACATCACTTCACATAAATATCCTGAAGCTAAGGGCCATTTACAATGCTCTAAGCTTAGCAAGACCTCTGCTTCAAGGTCAGCCGGTGTTGATCCAGTCGGACAACATCATGGCAGTCACCCACGTAAACAGACAGGGTGGCACAAGAAGCAGGAGGGCAATGGCAGAAGCTGCAAGGATTCTTCGCTGGGCGGAAAATCATGTGATAGCACTGTCAATAGTATTCATTCCGGGAGTGGACAACTGGGAAGCAGACTTCCTCAGCACGACCTCCACCCGGGAGAGTGGGGACTTCACCCAGAAGTCGTCCACATGATTAAAAAACTCGACAGGTATTGCGCCAGGTCAAGAGACCCTCAGGCAATAGTTGTAGACGCTCTGGTAACACCGTGGGTGTACCAGTCAGTATATGTGTTCCCTCCTCTGCCTCTCATACCCAAGGTACTGAGATTGATAAGATGGAGAGGAGAAAGCACTATATTCGTGGCTCCGGATTGGCCAAGAAGGACTTGGTAACCGGAACTTCAAGAGATGCTCACGGAGGATCCGTGGCCTCTACCTCTAAGAAGGGACCTGCTCCAGCAAGGACCCTGTCTGTTCCAAGACTTACAGCGGCTGCGTTTGACGGCATGGCGGTTGAACACCGGATCCTGAAGGAAAAAAGGCATTCCGGATGAAGTCATCCCTATCCTGATCAATAGCCAGGAAGGATGTAACCGCAAAAAACATTATCACCGCAATTGGCGAAAATATGTTGCGTAGTGCGAGGCCAGTAAGGCCCGACGGAGGAAATTCAACTGGGTCGATTCCTACATTTCCTGCATACAGGAGTGTTTATGGGCCTGAAATTGGGGTCCATTAAGGTTCAGATTTCGGCCCTGTCAATTTTCTTCCAAAAAAGAACTAGCTTCAGTCCCTGAAGTTTAGACGTTTGTAAAAGGGGTACTGCATATACAGCCTCCTTTTGTGCCTCCAGTGGCAATTTGGGATCTCAATGTAGTTTGGGTTCCAAAAGTCACATTGGTTTGAACCACTTAAATCTGTGGAGTTAAAATATCTCACATGGAAAGTGGTCATGCTGTTGGCCCTGGCCTCGGCCAGGCGCGTGTCAGAATTGGCGGCTTTATCCTGTGAAAGCCCTTATCTGATTTTCCATTCGGACAGGGCGGAATTGAGGACTCGTCCTCAGTTTCTCCCTAAGGTGGTTCCAGCGTTTTCACCTGAACCAACCTATTGTGGTGCCTGCGGCTACTAGGGACTTGGAGGAATCCAGGTTGCTGGATGTTGTCAGGGCCCTGAAAAAGATGTTTCCAGGATGGCTGGAGTCAGGAAATCTGACTCGCTGTTTATCCTGTATGCACCCAACATGCTGGGTGTTTCTGCTTCTAAGCAGACTATTGCTCGTTGGATTGTAGTGCAATTCAGCTTGCACATTCTGTGGCAGGCCTGCCACAGCTAAAATCTGTAAAAGCCCGTTCCACAAGGAAAGTGGGCTCATCTTGGGCGGCTGCCCGAGGGGTCTCGGCTTTACAACTTTGCCGAGCAGCTACTTGGTCAGGGGCAAACACGTTTGCTAAATTCTACAAATTTGATACCCTGGCTGAGGAGGACCTGGAGTTCTCTCATTCGGTGCTGCAGAGTCATCCGCACTCTCCCGCCCGTTTGGGAGCTTTGGTATAATCCCCATGGTCCTTACGGAGTCCCCAGCATCCACTTAGGACGTTAGAGAAAATAAGAATTTACTTACCGATAATTCTATTTCTCATAGTCCGTAGTGGATGCTGGGCGCCCATCCCAAGTGCGGATTGTCTGCAATACTTGTACATAGTTATTGTTACAAAAATCGGGTTATTATTGTTGGGAGCCATCTTTTCAGAGGCTCCTCTGTTATCATACTGTTAACTGGGTTCAGATCACAAGTTATACGGTGTGATCGGTGTGGCTGGTATGAGTCTTACCCGGGATTCAAAATCCTTCCTTATTGTGTACGCTCGTCCGGGCACAGTATCCTAACTGAGGCTTGGAGGAGGGTCATAGGGGGAGGAGCCAGTGCACACCAGCTAGTCCTAAAGCTTTCTTTAGATGTGCCCAGTCTCCTGCGGAGCCGCTATTCCCCATGGTCCTTACGGAGTCCCCAGCATCCACTACGGACTATGAGAAATAGAATTATCGGTAAGTAAATTCTTATTTTTTCCAGTGTTTCACTATCTCACTGACGTAATGAGGATGTATGGTCTAGAGGGATCAGTAATGCATTGTACTGTATAGAGGCGTCAGGGATGTAGCGTAGGGTATAGAGGCGTCAGGGATGTAGCGTAGGTTATAGAGGCATCAGGAATGTAGCGTAGGGAATAGAGGCATCAGGGATGTAGCGTAGGGTATAGAGGCGTCAGGGATGTAGCATAGGGAATAGAGGCGTCAGGGATGTAGCGTAGGGAATAGAGGCGTCTGGGATTTAGCTTAGGGAATATAGGCATCAGGGATGTACTAGCAGGTATATAGAGGTCAGTGTACTGTATAGAGGGTAGAGATGAGCGGGTTCGGTTCCTCAGAATCCGAACCCGCCCGAACTTCAGGTTTTTTTACACGGGGCCGAGCGACTCGGATCTTCCCGCCTTGCTCGGTTAACCCGAGCGCGCCCGAACGTCATCATTGAGATTGATAGGGAGAGGACGTGGCTGGCGTCCTCTCCGTTTAGACTAGAGTACTAGAGAGAGACACAAATTTTGGGGAGCATATTATTAGGAGGAGTACTACTTGCTGCTGATAGTGTGACCAGTGTACACCAGTTTAATTAATCCGTTCTCTGCCTGAAAAAAACCGATACACAGTGTGACACAGTCACATACCATATCTGTGCTCAGCCCAGTGTGCTGCATTATATGTAATACTGTATATCATTATCTGACTGTGCTGAGTGCTCACTGCTCACACAGCTTAATTGTGGGGGAGACTGGGGAGCAGTTATAGCAGGAGTACATATTTTAAGTACAGTGCACACTTTTGCTGCCAGAGTGCCACTGCCAGTGTGACTGACCAGTGACCACTGACCACCAGTATTGTGATTGTCTGCAGACCACCAGTATATTGTGATTGTCTGCCTGAAAAAGTTAAACACTCGTCGTGTGGTGTTTTTATAAACACATTCTGCAGACAGTGTCCAGCAGGTCCGTCATTACATAATATATACCTGTCCGGCTGCAGTACTAGTGTGATATATACTGTATATATATATATATATATATATATTTTAATTTTATCTCATTATCATCCAGTCTATATTAGCAGCAGACACAGTACGGTAGTCCACGGCTGTAGCTACCTCTGTGTCGGCAGTCGCTCGTCCATCCATAATTGTATACCACCTACCCGTGGTTTTTTTTTTTTCTATCTTCTTGATACTAGTAGCTTACTTTAGGAGTCTGCAGTGCTGAGTCTGACAGACAGTGTCCAGCAGGTCCGTCATTACATAATATATACCTGTCCGGCTGCAGTACTAGTGTGATATATAATATATATATATTTTAATTTTATCTCATTATCATCCAGTCTATATTAGCAGCAGACACAGTACGATAGTCCACGGCTGTAGCTACCTCTGTGTCGGCAGTCGCTCGTCCATCCATAATTGTATACCACCTACCCGTGGTTTTTTTTTTTTCTATCTTCTTGATACTAGTAGCTTACTTTAGGAGTCTGCAGTGCTGACAGACAGTGTCCAGCAGGTCCGTCATTACATAATATATACCTGTCCGGCTGCAGTACTAGTGTGATATATATATATATTTTAATTTTATCTCATTATCATCCAGTCTATATTAGCAGCAGACACAGTACGGTAGTCCACGGCTGTAGCTACCTCTGTGTCGGCAGTCGCTCGTCCATCCATAATTGTATACCACCTACCCGTGGTTTTTTTTTTCCTATCTTCTTGATACTAGTAGCTTACTTTAGGAGTCTGCAGTGCTGACAGACAGTGTCCAGCAGGTCCGTCATTACATAATATATACCTGTCCGGCTGCAGTACTAGTGTGATATATATATATATATTTTAATTTTATCTCATTATCATCCAGTCTATATTAGCAGCAGACACAGTACGGTAGTCCACGGCTGTAGTTACCTCTGTGTCGGCAGTCGCTCGTCCATCCATAATTGTATACCACCTACCCGTGGTTTTTTTTTTCTATCTTCTTGATACTAGTAGCTTACTTTAGGAGTCTGCAGTGCTGACAGACAGTGTCCAGCAGGTCCATCATTACATAATATATACCTGTCCGGCTGCAGTACTAGTGTGATATATATATATATATATATTTTTTAATTTTATCTCATTATCATCCAGTCTATATTAGCAGCAGACACAGTACGGTAGTCCACGGCTGTAGCTACCTCTGTGTCGGCAGTCGCTCGTCATCCATAAGTATACTAGTATCCATCCATCTCCATTGTTTACCTGAGGTGCCTTTTAGTTGTGCCTATTAAAATATGGAGAACAAAAATGTTGAGGTTCCAAAAATAGGGAAAGATCAAGATCGACTTCCACCTCGTGCTGAAGCTGCCGCCACTAGTCATGGCCGAGACGATGAAATGCCAGCAACGTTGTCTGCCAAGGCCGATGCCCAATGTCATAGTACAGAGCATGTAAAATCCAAAACACCAAATATCAGTAAAAAAAGGACTCAAAAATCTAAAATAAAATTGTCGGAGGAGAAGCGTAAACTTGCCAATATGCCATTTACCACACGGAGTGGCAAGGAACGGCTGAGGCCCTGGCCTATGTTCATGGCTAGTGGTTCAGCTTCACATGAGGATGGAAGCACTCAGCCTCTCGCTAGAAAAATGAAAAGACTCAAGCTGGCAAAAGCACAGCAAAGAACTGTGCGTTCTTCGAAATCCCAAATCCACAAGGAGAGTCCAATTGTGTCGGTTGCGATGCCTGACCTTCCCAACACTGGACGTGAAGAGCATGCGCCTTCCACCATTTGCACGCCCCCTGCAAGTGCTGGAAGGAGCACCCGCAGTCCAGTTCCTGATAGTCAGATTGAAGATGTCAGTGTTGAAGTACACCAGGATGAGGAGGATATGGGTGTTGCTGGCGCTGGGGAGGAAATTGACCAGGAGGATTCTGATGGTGAGGTGGTTTGTTTAAGTCAGGCACCCGGGGAGACACCTGTTGTCCGTGGGAGGAATATGGCCATTGACATGCCTGGTGAAAATACCAAAAAAATCAGCTCTTCGGTGTGGAGGTATTTCAACACAAATGCGGACAACAGGTGTCAAGCCGTGTGTTGCCTTTGTCAAGCTGTAATAAGTAGGGGTAAGGACGTTAACCACCTCGGAACATCCTCCCTTATACGTCACCTGCAGCGCATTCATAATAAGTCAGTTACAAGTTCAAAAACTTTGGGTGACAGCGGAAGCAGTCCACTGACCAGTAAATCCCTTCCTCTTGTAACCAAGCTCACGCAAACCACCCCACCAACTCCCTCAGTGTCAATTTCCTCCTTCCCCAGGAATGCCAATAGTCCTGCAGGCCATGTCACTGGCAATTCTGACGAGTCCTCTCCTGCCTGGGATTCCTCCGATGCATCCTTGCGTGTAACGCCTACTGCTGCTGGCGCTGCTGTTGTTGCTGCTGGGAGTCGATGGTCATCCCAGAGGGGAAGTCGTAAGCCCACTTTTACTACTTCCACCAAGCAATTGACTGTCCAACAGTCCTTTGCGAGGAAGATGAAATATCACAGCAGTCATCCTGTTGCAAAGCGGATAACTGAGGCCTTGACAACTATGTTGGTGTTAGACGTGCGTCCGGTATCCGCCGTTAGTTCACAGGGAACTAGACAATTTCTTGAGGTAGTGTGCCCCCGTTACCAAATACCATCTAGGTTCCACTTCTCTAGGCAGGCGATACCGAGAATGTACACGGACGTCAGAAAAAGACTCACCAGTGTCCTAAAAAATGCAGCTGTACCCAATGTCCACTTAACCACGGACATGTGGACAAGTGGAGCAG
This sequence comes from Pseudophryne corroboree, assembly GCF_028390025.1. Classification (NCBI taxonomy): domain Eukaryota; kingdom Metazoa; phylum Chordata; class Amphibia; order Anura; family Myobatrachidae; genus Pseudophryne; species Pseudophryne corroboree. Next base: position 240,215 of record NW_026970458.1, read on the forward strand.
GGCAGGGTCAGGACTATATGACTGTGACAGCCCACTGGGTAGATGTATGGACTCCCGCCGCAAGAACAGCAGCGGCGGCACCAGTAGCAGCATCTCGCAAACGCCAACTCTTTCCTAGGCAGGCTACGCTTTGTATCACCGGTTTCCAGAATACGCACACAGCTGAAAACCTCTTACGGCAACTGAGGAAGATCATCGCGGAAGGGCTTACCCCAATTGGACTCTCCTGTGGATTTGTGGCATCGGACAACGCCAGCAATATTGTGTGTGCATTAAATATGGGCAAATTCCAGCACGTCCCATGTTTTGCACATACCTTGAATTTGGTGGTGCAGAATTATTTAAAAAACGAGAGGGGCGTGCAAGAGATGCTGTCGGTGGCCAGAAGAATTGCGGGACACTTTCGGCGTACAGGCACCACGTACAGAAGACTGGAGCAACACCAAAAACGCCTGAACCTGCCCTGCCATCATCTGAAGCAAGAAGTGGTAACGAGGTGGAATTCAACCCTATATATGCTTCAGAGGTTGGAGGAGCAGCAAAAGGCCATTCAAGCCTATACAATTGAGCACGATATAGGAGGTGGAATGCACCTGTCTCAAGCGCAGTGGAGAATGATTTCAACGTTGTGCAAGGTTCTGCTGCCCTTTGAACTTGCCACACGTGAAGTCAGTTCAGACACTGCCAGCCTGAGTCAGGTCATTCCCCTCATCAGGCTTTTGCAGAAGAAGCTGGAGACATTGAAGGAGGAGCTAACACAGAGCAATTCCGCTAGGCATGTGGGACTTGTGGATGGAGCCCTTAATTCGCTTAACAAGGATTCACGGGTGGTCAATCCGTTGAAATCAGAGCACTACATTTTGGCCACCATGCTCGATCCTAGATTTAAAACCTACCTTGGATCTCTCTTTCCGGCACACACAAGTCTGCTGGGGTTCAAAGACCTGCTGGTGAGAAAATTGTCAAGTCAAGCGGAACGCGACCTGTCAACATCTCCTCCTTCACATTCTCCCGCAACTGGGGGTGCGAGGAAAAGACTCAGAATTCCGAGCCCATCCACTGGCGGTGATGCAGGGCAGTCTGGAGCGACTGCTGATGCTGACATCTGGTCCGGACTGAAGGACCTGACAACGATTACGGAGTCGGACATGTCGTCTACTGGCACTGCATATGATTCTCTCCCCATTGAAAGAATGGTGGAGGATTATATGAGTGACCGCATCCAAGTAGGCACGTCAGACAGTCCGTACTTATACTGGCAGGAAAAAGAGGCAATTTGGAGGCCCTTGCACAAACTGGCTTTATTCTACCTAAGTTGCCCTCCCACAAGTGTGTACTCCGAAAGAGTGTTTAGTGCCGCCGCTCACCTTGTCAGCAATCGGCGTACGAGGTTACTTCCAGAAAATGTGGAGAAGATGATGTTCATTAAAATGAATTATAATCAATTCCTCCGTGGAGACATTGACCAGCAGCAATTGCCTCCACAAAGTACACAGGGAGCTGAGATGGTGGATTCCAGTGGGGACGAATTGATAATCTGTGAGGAGGGGGATGTACACGGTGATATATCGGAGGATGATGATGAGGTGGACATCTTGCCTCTGTAGAGCCAGTTTGTGCAAGGAGAGATTAATTGCTTCTTTTTTGGTGGGGGTCCAAACCAACCCGTCATTTCAGTCACAGTCGTGTGGCAGACCCTGTCACTGAAATGATGGGTTGGTTAAAGTGTGCATGTCCTGTTTATACAACATAAGGGTGGGTGGGAGGGCCCAAGGACAATTCCATCTTGCACCTCTTTTTTCTTTCATTTTTCTTTGCGTCATGTGCTGTTTGGGGAGTATTTTTTTGAAGGGTGATAGGGTATGTTAACCTATTCAGGTCTGATTATGAACTCTCTTCAGTCATCAGTCAGAATGCTGTTCCCCTTAGCAACCGGTTGGAGATCAGTGAATGAATAGATGACACAGGATCATTGTGTAACCTAAGCAGTTCATAGTTGATCTGTCTTAGGGGCCATCATGGCTTTATTTTATAGCAAAAGAACAAAGGATTCATGTGTGCCAATACATTTAGCCAATCAAAATACACCATGTATGTCTTGAAAACTGAAACACGTCATTTGTCAAATAAGATTACAATTTGCAATTAAAATATATTTATTGCTTTGCGATTATCAGCTTTCCCGGAACATCCTTTCTGGAGGTCAGGACAGGTCAAAATCCTCCCCGATGTTCAGAACTTTTGGCGATATGCTTGACTGGCCTTGGATACATCTGGCGTTATAACAATGAGTAATTCATGCTTTGAAATACAATGTTGCTTATAACATATCTGTGAAGCTTTTAAGGAAACACGAACCTAAAGAAGTGAGGAGCAGTAAATATCTTAGTTAATGTGAAAAAGCTTGAATCAATATATATTTGCCATTTAAAAGGAAGCTCCTACACCATCATTTCCCCTCTTTTTGATTCCACTTTTTCTCCCTAATATCTACCTACACTATCTAGGCCTGAACTATTTTCTTTCAGTAAACCAGTCCCCTGGACTTATAGTCCAAACCTTGGGAATTTCCCCTAACAACAATCAAAGGATAAGCAACTTCATTCTTCTGGCTGGAGAGTCACTGTCAGCTTCTTTGAGTGGGATGCATGTAATCAAGTATCACGACCTTTCATCTTAATTTAAGGTAGACATGGTTAGCAGCACTTGATATGGACCATCATATCTTGGTTCAAAGGTCTTTCTCACATGTCTCTTTAAATAGACCCAATCTCCTGGATTTAGCTTATGCGTAGCTGATCCTTCTGGGTCTGGAATGGAAGAAAACACTCGGCAATGGAGGTTAGTCAATGTTTTACAGACCTCCTGTACATAACCTGTAAAAATCATCATGATTATGTTGTAATTGTTGTGGATAATAACAATCTGTTCTTAGAGCTGACCCAAACAATATTTATATGGAGTCAGTTTACTAGGTTTCATGGGTGTGGTCCTAATATTAAACAAGACAATAGGTAGGCATTCTGGACAAGTTCTTTTGGTTTCTGTCATTTCTGTAGTTTTAGCTTAAGGTCAAAGTTCAGATGTCCCCCCTCCCACTCGCCTGGGGCTGGTAAGGCACATGGACGGCCTGCTGTACCCCCAAATCTTTCATTATATGCTGCATGACTTCTCCCGTGAAATGTGTACCTCTATCTGATTCTATAACCTCAGGTATCCCAAATCTACATACTACTTCTGCTATCAGTTTCTTTGCAGTGGTTTTTGCTGTGGCTTTGCTTACTGGCCAGGCTTCGGCCCAGTGACTAAACATGTCCGTTGCTACTAGCACATATTCATATGGACTGCTTCGTCGCCACTGTATATAGTCAATTTGTAGTCTTTCAAATGGGTAAGAGGCTTTGGGTATAGTTCCTAGAGGTGTCTTGGTTCTTTTTTCTGGATTGCTGATTCCACAGATCCAGCATCCTGCTACAAAGTTTGTTGCAGCTTTATTGAAGCCTGGAGCTATCCAATGCTCTTGTACTCTATTCACCGTGGCTTCCTTTGAATGGTGTACTTGTCCATGAGCTACTTGTAACATAGGTGGAAATAGAGCTGCTGGTAGACAGTACTTCAATTCTCTTGACTTCCAAAGTCCATGTTCATCTTCTTCTGCCCCCAATCGTCTCCATTTCTCCTTTTCTCCTTGTGATGCTTGTTGTTGAATTTTGATCAGCTCCTGTTCACTAGGCATTTGCTTCACATCTTGAGCTACGAAGACTTGCTCAGGTTCTTTTGATTGTAAGGCAATTCTCTTGGCTTCTGCATCTGCAAATGCATTTCCTTTAGCTTCCATGGTTTGGCTCTTAGTATGTGCTTGTACCTTGATTATTCCAATTCTTTTAGGTAGTTCCAATGCTCTGAAGAGTTCCATAATCAAACTGGCATGTTTGATGGGTTTTCCGTTTGCACTTTTGAAGTCCCTACTTTTCCATATAACAGCGTAATCCTGGGACTAGATGTTAGCTGTCATGTTTTCAGCATGTATGCAGGCTTTGGTCATTGCTATGAGTTCTGCTTCTTGTGCTGACATACTTGGTAGCAATGCTCCAGAGTCTATGACTTCAGTTTCAGTTGTTACTGCATATCCTGTCCTTGGGGATCCATTATCATAATATCTTGATCCATCGACGAACAGGTTCATGTCTGGATTGTCCAATGGTGTATCTTGGACATTAGGGAGAGGTAAAGTCTCTAATTCCATGAAGGCTAGGCAATCACTTCATATTTGGTAAGTCTGGCTGCAGAAAGATGCTTGCTATTTTCTTGATTTAATATTTCTGTTACAGCGTGAGGTACTTGTATACACAGTGTAATCAGGCAATCCCAATGCTGGGGCTGTTATTATGGTTTGCTTTAGTTGTCTTACTGCTTCTTCAATGGTGTCCCTGTTTTCTGCTGACGCCTCCTTTTTTATTAATTCATATAGGGGTTGCATCAGTAATGAGGCTGAGGGTATCCATTCTCTGCAATAACCAATAAGGCCCAGGAAAGCTCTGATTTCTTTTAATGTTCTTGGGGTTTTTTCTTGAGTTATTGCTTTTGTTCTTTTATCAGTAAGGTGCCTTGTTCCTTGAGATATGCAGTGTCCTAAGAAGACAACTTTTTTCTGTACTAGCTGAAGCTTGTCTTTTGACACTCTGCAATCTTCTTCTGCCAAAAAGATGAGTAGTGATACTGTTTCCTTTTTGCACTTCTCTTCTGTCTGTGCAGCAATAAGCAGATCATCGACATATTGAACTAACTGGGTGTATGTAAAGTGTGGTCTCCATATCTGCAGGATTAATGCCATTGCCTCTGAGAAATCTGATGGACTAGTGGCTCCCCCTTGGGGTAATTGTGTCCAACCATATTGTTTACCTTCGTGAGTGAATATTAGAAACTTCTGGCTTTCCCATTCATCAGTAGATAATCTGATTTTCCCTCCTTTTGAATCTTGAGATTCAACACCTTTATTGATTAATGTTGGAAAAGGGTTGCTGCGTTGAGGGTAATACATCTTCTGATGGTTACTTGTCGCACTTTGGCAGTGCTACTTCATACATGGTCAGCCTTGCCACTGACAGGTGTTTGGTTCTTGCTTGTTGAAGCTTCTCTGTACCTGCATGTGGACCCTGGATGATAAGTTCATGATTCAGCACTATGCCTGTGCTCTTGTCCTCTTCTAGGACTTCTGATTCATCACTGTCTCTGTGCTCTTATACTCTTCTAGGACTGTTGCTGCTATTACTGCTCTGATGCCGGTAGGTACTCTTTGATTACGGTAGGTACTCTTTGATTACCGCTGTCAAGTTTGCTTAAGTTGTAGGCCACTGGTCTTCACCTCAGTCCATGATTTTGCATAAGGACTTCTATGTATGGCCTCCTTCTTTAATAGTCAGGTAGTTCTAGGGCTTGAGATGAGGCAACTGCTGTTTCCAACTGTTCAATAGCCTAATTCATCTGTTGCTGTATGTAGGATGCGGACCCTCCTCCCTTTCAGTGTTGTCATACAATGCTTGCATGTAGACTGGTGCTAGAGGTATCCGTGTTCTGTAGTGTCCTACTAGGCCCAGGAATGATCATCTGACTTGCTTGACACTAGTTGGCATCTTAGCTTGCAGTCTGAATCTTTTCCTTTTCACTTTTGTTAGATGTCTGGTACCTTGAGTGTCCTAGGAAGATTAACTCTTGCTTGACTAGCTGCAATTTCTCCTTCTGAGGCTCTGCAGTCTTGGTCTTTCAGAAACTTCACTAAGGACACTGCCCCTTCTTAGTGCTTTTTTTTAGTAGTGGTGGTGGCAATCAGCAGTTCATTCACATCCTGTATTTAGCTGTGTGTTTTGTGGATAAATCACTTGGTGATATAGCCCCTCCACAAAGCTATCCTGGTCCAGTAGTATTGCTTCCTTTCTTCTACAACTGGTACTGCTGGAATGAGTCAATACTGAACTTCTGTTTTAACTTGCTTCTAAATGGCTTTTTGTTCTTTCCTTTGATAAGTTGCTGGAAAGTTAAACTTCTGCTGGTGTGTACTGTATTCTCCTTGGATAAGCTTTAGTACATTGTGCTTCAGCAAAGTCACTGGACATGTACTCCGAGGTCAAGAATTGGGCTGGTATTGGTGACTGCATTTCTCTCATCTCCTGTCCCTTTAAGAATTTCTGATATCACCAGTTCTTGTGGAATCTCCCTCTGCTGTCTTCTGCGTGTGCCGGCTCCAGCATTCATTAGGCACAAACGTATTTCTCCAGTGGGCAAGGTGACTGTAATCATACCTTCTGCTGTTTCTTCTGGAGACATTATGTTCACTGGGGAGTACCTGAAGAAGCTTGTACTTCATATTGGCAGAAGAAGCATCATTCATTTGTTTTCTGGAACTTTTTCTGTCTTGTTCCTTATTATTTGCTTTAAACCCCAGAGCTTCTGTTGCTTTAAATCATGGCATTATCTCTGTAATCTTGCCAGGTAGTACTGACCACTTGTCAGATGTCTTTCTTTGTCCTTCTTAAAGCAGACTTCCTTTAGTCTCCAAACTTTCATGCAACCTTCATATTGTTTCTCAACTTTTCTTTTTTCCAATCACCTCTCTTTATGATTCATTCATTATTCTTCATACTTTGTCCTTTCTTCACTTGCATATTCTTTCTCACTGCTGCTGGCATGTCATTTTCTTAGTCCAAGTCCACCCAGGCTGGTGTTTAACATAATGATGTTTATGCTGGGAGTTGTTGTTCCTCTTTCTCTTACTTTTCCTGTGAGATATAGTCTTGTATAGCAGCTTGTATTTCAGGTTACATCTTTGCTTTCTTGCAGGGGTAGGGCTTAACCTCCCAATCCAGTCGGTGCAATGGCTTGATCTGTAAGTAAACGTAGAGGAATCTGGTTGTGCATAAAAACAGCTCTTGAAACCCTTGGGTCTCCTGTAGGTAAAGTCACTTTTATCGAACTGCCAGTGGTGACTGAGTACACTGTTGCCGACACAGGAGTTGCACACTTTCATATTCTATCATCTTGTGTGTCGTATAGTGACTTTATCATAGTAAGTTCTGATGGACTCAGTCTTTTCCTGTTTCAAGTCTGGGGCTGCTGGTGCCCTGAGTGTCTGTGCATGACACCATCTCTTAAGTCTTGTCATGTACATCTTTCCACTTTCAAACGTTGTTCTATTTTTCTCTGTCGGAACGTCCGTTATGGCTGGGCAATCATCTACTGCATCTGCTTTTAACATGGTGCTTACTGTTTGGGCAGTTGCTGGTCCTAGTATAGCCTCACACAACTGGTGGTAGTCGACCCATGCCGGTGTCCATATGGTTTGAATTCTTTCCATATAGGCATAAACTGCTGTTGGGTTTTTTTTTCTTTCTAGGATCTGGGGACTCTGCAACTATATTTGCGAGGTCATTGCCATACCATGGTTTGTGGTGTTGGCTCTGTACGATGTATGGTTCGTTCGTCCTGGCTGCATTATCTGGGTTGCGTATTCTCTGTACTTGTGCTGGATACAGAGAAACAGGCAATGATGACCGTCTTTCAGTATTTCTAGTCGCATAGATATCTTGGCATGGTGGTTCATGGTGTGAAATCCAGTTTCCACAATTTGGGCAATGTTCATATCCTTCTGGAACGCAAAACTGACATACCGGACACAATCTTTCTGGAAAATATGTCAGTTTATTCTGTACATTATGCACCTGGGCATGAAAAGCTGTAGAGGCTGTGTCTTGACCCCTTGCTTCTCCTCTTCACCTGATTTGCACCCTTTCGCCTATAGTTCCTGATTGTGGACAATTGTTTACTGGACTCAGCTTGATTCCAGGTGTCTACCACTCGTTTAAACATGAGGGAAGCATTAGGTGGCTAGTTTCTTTGGTTGGTCTTGTTGGGGTTTCTTGTGATAAAGTATCAGGACACTGGGGCATACTCTGTACACATAGCTCAGGTAAATCATTCGGATTTTCAACCACAGATCCTTCTAAGATAGGGCTGATTATTCGTCACTCTTTTCCTTGCTCGTCTCTTTTTAATTTCACTGTTAGTGAGCTTGTAGGTAATTTCATTCTGTTCATACTATGGGTACCTTGGTGTGCATGCATGTCTGGGTATAGGGGTGGGGTATAGTGTGCAGGTGCTGTTGCTGCAATTACAGGCAGTGAGTTTAACGCTGGTTGTGGTGCTATTGAGTACTCTGGTACAATGGGGAAATCATTTTCCTCATCTCTTCTTCTATTCTCTGCTCCTAATTCTTTTGCTACAGTGATCCAGATGGATGCTTGATCTCTACTATTATGCTTAATTATCCAAGGTCAAGTGTCCCCTCTGACGGGAAGCCTGCTCTTTTGAAATTCCTTTCAGAGATTTATTACCCTCCCTGTTATTAACAATATCCACGGGTTTGTCGGGCCCTGACATCTTTACAGACCGCGCTCCCATGCCTGGGTGAACGTGCGCGGAACCCCTCCTGATGTGGTATTTTAATAACTCCTTTTGAGGGACTTAAAATCTCCTTTTAAAGAATCTCTACCTAAAGAGCTTCTTCAATCCGTCTGTGGACAAATGACTGGGGTTGTCCCATTTCTCTACTTTTGTTACAGGAGGCAAATTTTTCTAGGTCAAGTGTCCCCTCTGACGGGAAGCCTGCTCTTTTGAAATTCCTTTCAGAGATTTATTACCCCCCCTGTTATTAACAATATCCACGGGTTTGAACCCATCCTGATGTGGTATTTTAATAACTCCTTTTGAGGGACTTAAAATCTCCTTTTAAAGAATCTCTACCTAAAGAGCTTCTTCAATCCGTCTGTGGACAAATGACTGGGGTTGTCTCTAGGTCAAGTGTCCCCTCTGACGGGAAGCCTGCTCTTTTGAAAATTATCCTAAAGAGCTTCTTCAATCCGTCTGTGGACAAATGACTGGGGTTGTAGTGTTGCCCCTTCCTCCCTGCTTTTGTGGAAGATCTGTTAGTACTGCTCCCCAAGTGAGACCTGCATAATAGATTATTTCTTCTGGATCACTGAGATGCGTCCCTAATATTATTGTTAAGTTACTCCAAGGGTCTACCCCCCTGCCTATATGGCTTGTAAAGTAACAGCTAACACCGGGGACTGCTTGGATGTGAGAAATACCTATCAGTGTGTGTAGGAGAATCTAGTTTCATTTATTCAGCAGACAACCCGACTCCCCCCCACCTTTTCAAAAGCATATTGACAGAGTACATATAACAGTGCAAGGATACAAAAACAAAGATGACAGTAAATCCTATATCTGTTATCTGCGTGCACGGCAGCTGTTTGAGGCTGCACTGGCACTTGGGTCTTAGACCTGGGATTATGTGGTTCCTAGGCCAATAGGTTATGATGTTAAATCAATCATTCTTAATGTAATGTTCCAACAATTCTCTTTTTAAAATGACAACCTTTTGTACAATAAAATTCATCATCATTTTCCACATAACCAAATGAGACTTCAGTGCTTGTAATTGCCAGCAATCTTGGTGCTACAGACCCTTTGTATTTTCTTAACACAACAACACAGGTACAAGATTTGCATATACCTCTTTGGTTATTTATCAATTCAAACTGGTTATCAGCATTAGAACATATCTTGGCCATGCGCCACCTTTATAAAACGGCTCTATTTTCTTAATAAACATGCATTAATACTTGCACAAATTAAAAGTTTTCTGCATACTTGATTAATTCCCCCTGTGCACTTGTGACAATTTATCTGGAATTATTTACCCACAATTCAACAATATAACATAATTCAACAATATAACATAATTCAACAATATAACATACATGTATGGTACCTTAAAAAAATTTCTTCTGACTGACGCTGGGCTCTTTAAAATATTCTCTGACCTTCCCGACTGGACTTCCACTTGATTTACACAAGAAGCGCTGATTTCAAGTGAGCAGGTAGAAATCTACACAATAAATCTCACTTACCGGTTTTTTTTTTTTTTTTGTTATCAGCGGTTCCTGAAAGATCAGAGGATTTATTGCCAGTGGAGGAGATGCTGGAATATCCCGGACGAGATCCCAAAATGATAGGGTATGTTAACCTATTCAGGTCTGATTATGAACTCTCTTCAGTCATCAGTCAGAATGCTGTTCCCCTTAGCAACCGGTTGGAGATCAGTGAATGAATAGATGACACAGGATCATTGTGTAACCTAAGCAGTTCATAGTTGATCTGTCTTAGGGGCCATCATGGCTTTATTTTATAGCAAAAGAACAAAGGATTCATGTGTGCCAATACATTTAGCCAATCAAAATACACCATGTATGTCTTGAAAACTGAAACACGTCATTTGTCAAATAAGATTACAATTTGCAATTAAAATATATTTATTGCTTTGCGATTATCAGCTTTCCCGGAACATCCTTTCTGGAGGTCAGGACAGGTCAAAATCCTCCCCGATGTTCAGAACTTTTGGCGATATGCTTGACTGGCCTTGGATACATCTGGCGTTATAACAATGAGTAATTCATGCTTTGAAATACAATGTTGCTTTTAACATATCTGTGAAGCTTTTAAGGAAACGCGAACCTAAAGAAGTGAGGAGCAGTAAATATCTTAGTTAATGTGAAAAAGCTTGAATCAATATATATTTGCCATTTAAAAGGAAGCTCCTACACCATCAAGGGCCATCCTGCGTGACACTGCAGTGCCACTCCTAGATGGGCCAGGTGTTTGTGTCGGCCACTAGGGTCGCTTATCTTACTCACACAGCTACCCCATTGCGCCTCTTTTTTTCTTTGCGTCATGTGCTGTTTGGGGAGTGTTTTTTGGAAGGGCCATCCTGCGTGACACTGCAGTGCCACTCCTAGATGGGCCAGGTGTTTGTGTCGGCCACTAGGGTCGCTTATCTTACTCACACAGCTACCTCATTGCGCCTCTTTTTTTCTTTGCATCATGTGCTGTTTGGGGAGTGTTTTTTGGAAGGGCCATCCTGCGTGACACTGCAGTGCCACTCCTAGATGGGCCAGGTGTTTGTGTCGGCCGCTAGGGTCGCTTAGCTTACTCACACAGCTACCTCATTGCGCCTCTTTTTTTCTTTGCGTCATGTGCTGTTTGGGGAGTGTTTTTTGGAAGGGCCATCCTGCGTGACACTGCAGTGCCACTCCTAGATGGGCCAGGTGTTTGTGTCGGCCACTAGGGTCGCTTAGCTTAGTCATCCAGCGACCTCGGTGCAAATTTTAGGACTAAAAATAATATTGTGAGGTGTGAGGCGTTCAGAATAGACTGAAAATGAGTGGAAATTATGGTTTTTGAGGTTAATAATACTTTGGGATCAAAATGACCCCCAAATTCTATGATTTAAGCAGTTTTTTAGTGTTTTTTGAAAAAAACACCCGAATCCAAAACACACCCGAATCCGACAAAAAAAATTCGGTGAGGTTTTGCCAAAACGCGGTCGAACCAAAAACACGGCCGCGGAACCGAACCCAAAACCAAAACACAAAACCCGAAAAATTTCAAGTGCACATCTCTAATAGAGGGGTCAGTAATGCAGTGATGGTTATAGAAAGGTCAGTGATGTAGTGTAGGGTATAGAGGGGTCAGTTATGTAATGTGGGGTAAAGAGGGGTCAGTAAAGATACTAAGCTGAAGTACTTAGAACACTTCTTGAATTAAGACACAACCTGCAAGAAAAAGTATGCAATATGGGTGAAAAGGCAAATGTCAGAGGTCTGATACAAGTGACCAGCTCCACACCTTGCACCACATAGCGTTATGTTAAACTGGGATATGTTCTTTTTTGGTGTGTGTGTGTGTGTGTGTGTGTATGTGTGTGTGTGTGTGTGGGGGGGGGGTGCCAAAGGAAATTTTTGCCATTGGCTCCTTTGGTCTAGAACCAGCCCTGATCACAAAATATTTTTGTCTGAGCAGACTGGACACTGATCAGCGTTGGCTCATTCTCAGCCCCCCGCCCAGCCTCTGCTGCCAACAGACTGCTATTAGCTAGTTAACCTTCTGCCTTCCCTATCTATGACACAGACTGCTGCTAATGCTACCAGAATGTTCCCAGTGGCTTCACACCAACAGTGAATCCCAGCCGATGATGTAGGGCAGCGTGTGGGGGAGGGGGTCAGTTGCTGTGGCTCCAACATGGTAACCGCCAATGGACTGCAATGCTTTATCGAAAGGGGGGGCGCCAGTCCCTTACTTTGCCAGGGGCGCTTGGACCCCTAGCTACACCTCTGTTGACCCTAACCGATACCCCTAAACTAACCATAATTCCTGCAGTAAAAATCCATGTTTCTATGTATATAGGGGGTCATTCCGAGTTGATCGCTTGCTGCCGTTGTTCGCTGCGTAGCAATCAGTTGAAAAAAAATGGCTAATCTGTGCATGCGCATGCTCCGTAATGTGCATGCGCATCGTACGGGTACAAAGTCCATTGTGGTTTTGCACTAGTTCTAGCGATTATTCCAATCACAGAACAGGCCACAAGGAGATTGACAGAAAGAGGGCGTTTCTGGGTGTCAACTGACCGTTTTCAGGGAGTGCTTGGAAAAATGCAGGCGTGGCAGAAGAAATGCAGACGTGGCTGGGCATTCGCTGGATGGGTGTGTGACATCAAAAGCCGTCCCTCGGCTGTTAGAATCAACGCACACGAAGTGTAACTACAGTGCTGGTCTTATTTTGAAACGATTTTGCAGGCGCTCTGCTACTCAAGTATTCGCACTTCTCCAAAGTGAATATACACTCTCCAGTGGGCAGCGACAATGCGTTTGCATGGCTGCTAAAAACTGCTAGCGAGCAATCAACTCAGAATGACCCCCATAGTGTATTGCAAGAAAATATTTGTAAATCCAATGGTACCGTAAGTGCGGTATATACTCGCACTTCTTTGCGGGGTGAGAACATCTCCCCTAAGTGAAGTCAGCCCTATGAATAGAGTTTGTGTGATCACTGTGCAGCAGTCACAGAAAGGGTTCATCTCTGCAGTTTGTCACTCAAATTACATTGCTGCATTTTTTCTAGAAGTGGATCTGAGAGCTGTTACCCGCAGACCAGCTACAATAATTATCCTGGGTACTCACTAGACCAGTGGTTCTCAAACTGCACCCTGGGGTGCCTCAGGACACTTGCAGGGGTGCCTTGGATTGGTGGTCCAGGACCAATTCAAAATATTTATAGTTAGTGTTATAGGCAAAACCAGTGCTGTTGGCTGGCAATCATAACATATGTGCACAAGCAGAAGCAAATCCTGTCCCCTACCAAAGGGCCAGTGCTAGGGTGTTTGGCGCCTCCCTGCAAACTATTAATTTGGGCCCTCTCTCCAATACTTAATAAAGGGACAGTGCGCTCCTTAAAAAAAGAAGGTGTGGTATCACAAGGAAGGGGCATGGCCACACAATAGCACCCCAAATCAAAATACGCCACACAGTAGCACTATCTTATTGTCATTACACCGCATGTAATAATAATAATAATAATAATAATAATACCCACAGTCGCAGTGCCCTTTATACACATAACCACCATATCAGTGCAGTTTACACACATAATGCCAACAGTAGCAGTGCCCCTTCTACACATGCCCACGGTGGCAATCCTTTACATGGCAAATATCAACCTGGTTTTGCCATGTAAAGGATTGCCACTTTAAAAACAAACAATCAAACAAAAAAAAAATAAACAACAGGAAAAAACACAAAATCTCTTACTTTCTGATTCTCACACCCTATTACATTCCTCCCTATATATTTAAATGTTTCTATTACTGTATGTTCCCTCTTCCCTTCTCCAAACTATACACATCAACATTTTTTAGTATTTCCAGGTAAGTTTTGTGATGTAGGCCATGCACAATTTTAGTTGCCCTAATGTATTTACAGCCTTCTGGAGATATGGCTTCTGGAACTGAACACAGGATTCTAAATGTGGCTGTACCAAGGACCTATACAGTGGCATTACAGGTTGAGTATCCCTTATCCAAAATGCTTGGGACCAGAGGAATTTTGGATATCGGATTTTTCTGTATTTTGGAATAATTGCATACCATAACGAGATATTATGGTGATGGGACCTAAATCTAAGCACAGAAGGCATTTATGTTTCATATACACCTTATACACACAGCCTGAAGGTCATTTTAGCCAATATTTTTTATAACTTTGTGCATTAAACAAAGTGTGTGTACATTCACAGAATTCATTTATGTTTCATATACACCTTATACACACAGTCTGAAGTTCATTTAATACAATATTTTTAATAACTTTGAGTATTAAACAAAGTTTGTGTACACTGAGCCATCAAAACACAAAGGTTTCACTATCTCAGTCTCACTAAAAAAAGTCCGTATTTCGGAATATTCCGTATTTCGGAATATTTGGATATGGGATACTCAACCTGTATTACTTTTTTCTGCTACTGGTTCTTTAACCTATGCAATCAAGCATCTGACTTGCCTTTCCTATTGCTTTGTTACATTGCTCACCTGAAATAGTAATACTTAGATAGCTTTCCTCTTGCCATTATAATGCCCTTAATATTATAGTTAGCCTTTGCATTTTTGAGACGTGTATGATTTTGCATTTTTTTGGCATTAAATGTTGCCATGTTCTTGACCATTCCTCTAGTCCAGGGGCGGAACTGCCAGAGACAACGGAGTCAGTTGCCGCCGGGCTCCAGCCCTAAAGGGGCTTCCTCCATTGCCCCCCGGCTGTTACGTGCCCTTCCTACTAAATAGACAAAGGCGCTACCAGCAGGGTCTCGCAGTTTGTACATTCCATGCCGTAACACCCTTCTTTCCACCTTCACAATGAAGCTATTGGTACTTTGCAAAAAAAAAATTATTAGCATTGCAACTCAGCAGATCTATGCAGTGTGCAGCCACACACTCCATATATCTGCTCAGCCACAAAGCTGATTATTTCTTCACAAAGTACAAGGTGAGCTCCAAATAGAATTCTCTAGCTTAGATTATACCTTTCTATGCAAGGGTAAATAGCTCAATTGTTTGACTGCAATGCCACAGGAAATGGTTTGGATCCAAGACAGTGTGACTGAATAATAAAGAAACCTTAAGATGAGTTCATGAATGTTGTATAAGTATTAGTGAGAGAAGGGGTCAGGAGCATGCTAGGCTGCAAAAAATAAGGTAGGCTGCAAGTGAAAGTAATGATCTCCTATATATTTTCCCAGATCTGTCACTCTGTGTGGCTAACTCTGGGGGAAGTCACAGCAATGGGCGGAGACGGCATCGGCAGGACGATACACCAGTGCCAGCAGCAGACCGTAACAAAGTGACAGATCAGGGAGAATATATAGGAGGTAGGGAGGTGGCCATGGTACATGACTGGCCAAGGGACACTAGCTCATGTACCCCTTTACCACTGAGGCTGGCCACCAAGGATGGACCTGTCACCAGTGCACATGCAATAACCTCTTCTGCTGCCCTCTTTGCAACTCAGATTGCCCAGTGCTCCCCTTCGCTAACAGTCCACAAAGTTTCCCCATCTCACGATCTGCCTCCTCACCCCCACTTTCATCTCTACAGCACACGCGCATATCATACAAGATCCCATCATGTGTACGTAGGTCTGAAATGCAAGAGGGAGGTTGGGGGGAGATTGGCATGCGCCAGCGACACCACACAGCTCACTGTGACCACAGTGGAGAGGCGCTGCAACAGGACAATACACCAACCTCGGAGCAAGGAACTGCGTCGGTCAGGAGGAGAACTATTTCAATAGCATAAAAAGGTTAATGCGTCCCACCCTATGGACACCAGACTCATCAAGTCACTGTTGCCAGAGTCTCATACAATGACTCTGAACCTCTAAGCACACTATTTGACTGTCCACACCCTGCTGTGCCTATTACCCATCTCCTCCACCACCCTCAACACTAACCCACACATCATTCACCCACAAAGATACAATAAAGGTAGTTTGGATAAATTAGCTAAATGAAATGGATTTAAC